>NC_140539.1:39440269-39447769 GCF_057382185.1 Mchenga conophoros
CTGTCTGCCTGCCGCTTTGCCTCTGACATCCCGGCTTTTCTGTGGTCACTCCATTCCCAGAATTCCCTCTTCCTTTCCCATAATCCCCGGCTAATGATGTCCGCCGGCCACAAAACGAGGCCTGACGCCAGAGCCGAGCGAGCGAGCGAGCGAAGGCAGCGAGGAAGAGGAGGTGGAGGAGGGAGCGTGTGTGTGTCGGTCCATACGCACGGATATGTGTGTGTGTGGGTTTGTGATAATGAGAGCCTCGATCGGAGCTCGTTAGCTGAGAATGCAGTAAGAGTTTGCAGCGTGACCTCATATAATCTCCTCCTATCTCCTCCTCGTCACGGCCGCTCGCTCGCAACACCACCACGCTCCTCGTTTTCCCAGAAATAATCAAAATCAGCTCGTTTCACTGTGAAACAGTGAAAGTGGTATTTCACAGTAATCCGTCGACATACGTGAAACACGGACGATGCTTTTCATTATCAGGGCTCTGAGCGTTCGTGGGTTCGTCCTCAGTAACCGAAGCTTCTCACGTGGTTTGATCCGCAAACTCCAACCTGTGGATGCAGCTCGTCCTCCATGTTCTGCTGCTCAGACCTCCTCCAGCTCTTCTTCGGGAAAACTTCCAGAGGTCTCCTCTCCAGCTGGATGTGCCTGGAACACATCTGAAGCATCCCCGTCAGACGATGTGGCGGAGCTCCTCGCCGTCCCTTCAGACGAAGCTCATTTACTCACTTTAATCATCCAGAGATGAGCGTCAGACAAACCTGCACAAACGAAGGGTCCTCTGGTGTTACCAGATGGAGGCCTGCTCCAATATGGCAGAAAAAGATCATCATCAACTTAAATGTCTTGTTACAGGAAAGTAAAAATGAATGAAACAGCAGTTCAGATCAGTGAGAGGCAGCTGGAGGACGATGTCTCCTGTCTGATCTCAGCTCAGATGGATCCATGTTTATCATAAACTCATATGAGCTGTCGGCGTGTTTCGTTCACGCCGCCTCAGTCGTCCGACGTCACGTGAAATATGTCCAGCAGTAAAAGTCCCTCCAGTGAAATTCTCTGAGGCTCCGCTCGTTCCTGATGCATTGTTCAGAGAGCTGCACTTTTTCAGATAGTCATCAGACATTTGGCTCGAGTTTCTGCCTAGCAACAAACATCGGCCTCGCCAAATAAAAACAAAGCTTCTCAGAGACGTTTTCAGTCTCATGCAACAGTTTGTTTTACTGCTCGTGTTATTTTTAAACTGCGTGGTGGGGAAATAACCAGATTCAGCTGGGCCGAGGTCATCAAAGCTCCTCAGAACGCACGGTCAGGACGGAGACTTCAACCTAAATCCACTTTTCTAGGGTAGCTTTGCATGATTCACAATTTGATTCACGTCGACCTGACTCACTGTCAGATGCTCTTGTGTTTCTTCGCTGTTGGCCGTGTTAGATTAAAACGCCTCGCTCTGTTCAGCGTCACAGCGAACAACAAGTTTCCTGTTTTGCAACAAATTCCTTCTTTCCCAAATTTTCCTCATAATTCATTTTGGTTTGGAGGCCGGCAGCTTTCAGGCACCCATGGGCCTGAAAACGTGCACGGCTGCACATAGATCTCAAACACACGGAGTCTGTTTCAGAGAGAGACCAAGTTAGAGCATCGGGACGTTAAACCCGACGAGAGAGAAAGAGAAGGTTTGTAAGCAACGCCGCGACCCCAGCGGGCGTCCGAACGCTCTCGCTCGGCACGATAACCACCGTCAAAGCTTTATGATGAGTCCTCAAAAAGACGAGGCGAGCGTAACGCGCTGACGCTTTCTGCTGCCACTCAGTTGTTTCCAGCTTTGCTTCGTCCTGCACGAATGACCTTAAACGAGTATTGATTAAAACCACAGACGGAGACTCTGAGCTCAGCAGCAAACGGCCAGCAGGTCAAAGGTTATTCCACAGAATCTGGATTGGTTTGGCATCACGCCGCTGTGGCTTAAGAAGTGCACAGTGTGGTTAAGATGGATGGAGAAAAGAGAGGACGAATTAAAACAAAGCGATAAAGAAGGTTGTTGTACTCGGCCGGGTGGAGGGACGAGGGTGGTCAGGGGGAGAGTTTCCCTGAGTTGGTGTAGCATCATGCTAATCTCTCTCAGTCGCAGCGCTCGCTGTGACTACAGTATGATGGTTAGTTATTACAGCATCAGACCGTCTGTGCTCGCTCTGTGGACAGTTTGCAAGCTGCAGGTCCTTCATGCTCAGGATCACCCGGATGATGCGTTTAGGGAACCTCAGTGGTTCCGTGGTGGGGTGGTTAACACCTCTGCTTTACATGTGAGAGATCCTCCTATTCAAGACTGGGAGGAGAGACAAACCAGTGTAGTCCTGGTACTGGTCCCAACCTACAGGGTTATACCTGCTAATTATTGCTCAGTAACATCCAAATAAAGTCCTACACAGCACAACTGGGACTCCAGTTTGCAGAGATAAAGCCTAGGAGACAGCTAGCTACAGCCACCTGTGTCACGATCCACGTGTCAATCAAAGAGACCACGCCCCTTATAATGCAAACTTTATGCTTTAGTACAATTTAAACAGGTGGGTTATTAAAACAGGTAAAACAGTTTGTGTATCAGGCTGTTTGTTTCTGCTGGAACGTTTTAACATGGGAGTCTATGGGACTGACTCACTGCTGCCTCTGCTGGACGTCAGAGAAACTGCAGGTTTTGGGACGTCATTTAAGAGGTTTATGGGGACTAAAGGTTCCCAGTGTGGATGAAGCTGATGCACCGACATCATCATTAATACACAGAACAAGTCCCTGTTGGAAGATTAGCCTGACCTTTGACCTCTGTGTTTGTGTCCTCAGTGATCTGCTGGAGGATTTAGAGAGAAGCCCTCACGCTGCAGCCATCGCAGAGTGCTTCGTAGAGAGGGTGAGTACACAGCGTGTGTGTGCGTGTGTTCTGTTTTATGCTCTCTCACCTCTGTGGTGTCAAAGCTCTTTGATTCCTTTCAGCGCACGAACCAAATATGAGTGTAAAAGCTTTTTTCTTTTAGCGTTAATAATAGTAATGAACCCAGGCCTCGAAAGGGGGAGGAGCTTATTCGGGACAGAGAATGCACTGAGGCCCAGTTTGAGATAAAGAAGGATTATATTGAAGTGTGAGTGATGCAAAGCTGCTCTGTGAGAGGTCAGGGGTCAGAATAAGAGCTGAGGATGAGCAGTAGGAGTCCGTTCAGGATTGTAGATTAGATTAGGAGAGCAGGAAGTCTCCACAGTAATCTGTCCCTTCCCTCTGGGTCCTCTTTGTTCATCAGCAGGGGGCTGTGCTGCATTCAGGGTTAAACTCTTCTGCAGGACCTTTGAGCACCTTCAGTTGAGTTTAGAAACAGCGTCTGGTCCTCGGGAGGCTTGTTGTTCATTCAGACTGGGCTGAACTGAACTTCCTGTTTAACCGTGGACATTAGATTAAACCGTTAGAGTTATTTTAGGACCCGAGCAGGAGACACAGTGTGGGTTTCTCTCTGCAACCTCCTGACGGGCTGACAGGAAGTGGACTGAAAGGGGACGTGAAGGACAGCTCGCCCAGTTTACAGGGATGAGTGTGGTTCACACTTCAGCGGCACATCTACGGTCATACCTGCTGGATGGGACGAAGACCTCTGACCTCTGACCTCTATGAGGTGGACCTGTGGCTGAGTTCAGGCAGCCAGACCGAATGTATAAAACTGCAAACAGCTGGGCCAAACAGCTGGGGTGGGAGTGGGAGGGTCTCAGATTCATGCAGACATTTTTAACTGCAGGAAAAGCAAAGGTGAGCGCCCCCCGCAGGGAAGCTGCAGGCTTATGGCTGCTGGTTCAACGCCAGCTGCTCTGACATCAGCTGTTCTCTGTTTCAGAGTGAAGCCTTCGACATCTACACTCTCTACTGCATGAACTACCCCAAGTAAGTACACACGCACACGCACACACACACACACACGCACGCACACACACACACACGCACACGCACACACACACACACACACACACACACACACACACTCTCACACACACACACACACACTCTCACACACACACTCAGCTTCCTGTTAGGAGTGGATTCCCAGACTCTGAGCTGGATCCCGGCTCAGGTGGAGATCTGGATCCTTTGTCCTGCTTCCAGATCCGGGTCGACTGAAGCACTTTGACTTTAGAAAGTTTCTCTACAACTTTTTGAGTAACAGATCACATGACCTCCTTTGTGGCGACAACAATAAAGACAAAGGAGGAAGTATAAACAGGAAGTCCTGCTCACTGTCCAGCCTCAGGCTGATATAATTACTGACACAAAGCTTTTCCTTTTCAAGTTTGATCGACATCAGTGGGAAACATTTTTCTGTGGCCTGTTCCTGATGAACAGACCGCTGTCGAGTTCACTCTGACGCTGATTTATGACCAGAGTAAATGCGAGCGTTGGGGTCCGCTCCATGGACGACAGCCTGAGCTGCGTCCTCGTCTTCCCGTGCTGACGTCTTTCTCCTTTACCTGGAGCCTAAAACCAAAGTCTGTGCCGCTGTCTGAGGCGGTCCTCACAGGGAGTTTGGCTTCAGCCTTTCACATCTTTGAGTCTCTTTGTGTTGTCACAAAACCGACATGTTGCTTCTGATTCTGATTCAAATAAATTTCAACACTGGAATGAAAACACTCACGCAACATTTTTTACTCTCAACTTCAAAATGCAGATGTGTTTGATGAAGATGAATGGACGGCGAGTGCTTAATAATCTCATTTCCATTGTGGTTCTCTGAAAACAAAAGAAGTTATGATGGCAGATGTTGGAGGCACAGACCAGTTTAACTCCAGCTGTTGCTTCAGACGTGCTGCTGGGCTTCTGTTACAGGCTGAAAGCTCCACCTGTCCTCCCAGCAAAAAGCTGGTGATGAGCTCAATCAACATTACAGTAACACTTCATAAGACGACCCACAAATAAGGCACAAGTACCCTGTACTTAGGTGAAATTTCATGTAACAATGAAATAACCTAAAATTAAATGAAGGAATTTTAGGTGCTGGGTTATTTCATGGAAAATTTCTGGAAAAGCAAACAATATTTCCCCATCTTACATCTTATGTTCCTGCAAAATGCACGTAAGTTCTGGGTACTCGCGCCTCCTCTCCCCCTCATGGAGGAAAAATACTTTTATGTGTGAAGCTCTGGTTAAGCTGCGTGAAGACACTGAAACAACCAGCGAGGAACAAACTGTGACTAACAAATCATCTCTTTCTGTAACTCAAAATCTGTTGGAGCTGCAGAAGTTTGGAGAACATTTGGAGACCAAAACAGCCGAAAAATATCACCAAAAGCTGGACTTTAAGTTAAAGGGGAATAAAAACTCACAGGTGTTACACCCGTAACACGCCCAACACTCAGGGCCGATAACTGCTGAGGAGATCCATGTCTGATGTGTGGATAGATCTAAGATCGATCTGCAGGGAGAAAATCGGTGCCAAAAGTTAGAATAAAAGCAACTCTGTGCTTTAGTGTTTCACTGTTCCAACACAAAGTAACACAATCAATGTGAAACACTGTCTCCTACAACATCACGAGTTAGAAAACAGACCTGTTTTATGCCTCTGTGACACCTTAGAAAAGCTCCTGTTTTAACATTTCTTTAGATCCACAAGAGCTGAATTACACAATTATACCAGCAGGTTGCTTGGCAACCACCTAGCAACAGCACAAGTACAACAAGCACAGGCATGACGTTGTGATAGTTTCATATATTTACTGTTTGTCTCTTCTCCTGCAAACACGTCTGCTCATCTTTGGTTTCTTCTTCCTGAGCTTTCAGTCGTCTGTTAGCGTTAGCCTAGCCTGCAGAGCGTTATTCAGGCAGTGTTAATGTAACTGGGAAACTCTGCACGCTCATCACAAATGAAGCAGATCACAAGACCGTGCGGTTGTAACTTGAGCAGAGAGGCTGATGTTAATGTGGTGAAAAATCCACAGATCCAGCTTCAAACAAAGCACGCGCCCACGTTAACCAGCTGCACGTGACGGTCTCTGCCACAGCGTGCAGAGCTCTGCGTGGTACGATGCTCTGAAGAAAAGTCACATTTATTTTGGTTTTTGCCGTTAATGAAGTAAGAAGTAACACGAACGCAGAGATCTGAGAGCTGCGTGTGAGTGATAGATGTGAACGAGAGGCACAGAGCGCAGCGTTACCCTGTTTCACTGCACGTGTCTGCGTCCGCGGCTGCTTCGTCTCTTTATTCTCTGCAGAGTCAAACAGAGTCACTGTTGATCTCACGCAGGTCTTCTCTCCACCGCCTGACCGACTGCGCTCGGCCTGCCTGGATCTCTGCCCGGCCTCCATCTGTCTGCATATTGATGCACTTAAATCACTGCATACATGCGCAGTAAAAGCTTCATCGGCACCCATATGTGCCTCCCCGTGTGTTTAAACCCTTCGGCACGTACCGAGTCTGCCGGGGTGGAAGGCGACCCCTCCTTCACCTCGCTCGCTCGCTCTATCTGCCTGTCGCCTCCTTAAAGCTCCATTAAACACCAATAAAAATAAGTAGGTCAAATGCTTTCAGACCACCAAACCCAGAAACTCTGTCTCTGTCAGCGCGTCTCCAGCTTTTCGAGCTGCATCGCTGCCTTCTCTGCTGGACCCTTCCTGGCCTCTCAACTGCTGATTTTTTCAGCTGCTGCGTGTTAGGATGCTCACGGGTGCCAAATGTACTTTTTCCCAGCCTGAAACACAGGAATCTTTCAGCAAACCCGACACATGAAAACTTTGTGTGTTTGTTACTGCACATAGACAGGAAATAATGTGAAACACTGACAGATCACTGAACAGCATGTTTGCATGCAAGGATGAAACCATAACACATGTCAGGTGATCATGTTCCTAAAAAGGGTTCGTGAGAAGATATTTAAGTCTGATGTGGATGGCGAGAGTGTGCCGGCCACCGTCAGTCAGCAGACGTGAGAATAAAGAGCCAGTGAACCTCAGGGCTCAGATGAAGGGGTGGATGTGAGCCCAACCCCAGCTGTAAAGAGGTTAAAAGTAATCAGAGTAAGTCTGAGCTGATCAGGGTTTATTGTGGCTGAGGGTGCTGGAGGCAGCGCTGCATGCTGTGGTTGCTGCTGAAGGTCCGTGAAGGCACCAGGACGTCAGTTCTTCAGCTGTGAATCAGCCCCTCCGCTGTTTCATCCCTGCAAGCCTCAGCTTCTCAGATATGCTCGAAACCAGTTTTCACTCATGTGGTCACCTCGCTGTGTCCCACAGGAGTCTCCAAGTCACCTGCGTGTGCTGCAGCCATCAGCACAGGGGTCGTGGTTTAAAGATCTGGAACCAAACTTTCTGCTGCTTTAAATCTTTCGGTTTTGGGTCAAAACTTTTGTCTTACTAGCCAGAATCAGCCCTGTGGAATATTTTAGCTCCGAGCGTTCAGCAAACTCACAGTAATGCGATCACCAGAGGAGCAGACTTTCGGTCTCTGTCAGCCCCTGCTCTGCATTTTTCCACAGTGATCCGCTGGGTCA
>NC_140539.1:39452769-39552769 GCF_057382185.1 Mchenga conophoros
TGTTTTGGGGCTTGCTGTTTGCTTCAAGAGAATCTATTGTGGTTTTAATGATTAACGCCGTCTCTGCTGCTCTGTGTCCACAGCTCGGTGGCCGTGCTGAGGGAGTGCATGAAGAACGAAAGTCTGGTTCGTTTCTTCCAGGAGAGGCAGGCGACCCTGAGCCACTCCTTACCGCTGGAGACGTACCTGCTCAAACCAGTGCAGAGGATCCTCAAGTACCACCTGCTGCTACAGGTGACCCTTCATACCACCTAATACTAGAGATGGCACGATACCACTTTTTTATGTCCGATACCGATACCGATATCATAAATTTGGATATCTGCCGATACCGATATGAATCCGATATAGTGTTTTTTAATCAACAAAACTGTTTTTTAATATCTTGCTGCATTTTGTATAAGTTCATACTCAAGTTTAAAACAACAACTACACTAAAGCTATTCTGTTATACCTGTATACAAAAAAAATATTTCATAGTTCAGCAATACTGATCAATCTAATAAACTTAAACCTACACCATCCTCCCTATTCTGGTATTTTAAAGAGTACTTAGCGTAAATATTAAGCAACCTAACTAATAGGGTTCCAACTCCCAGCAACAACAAAAATAAATAAATAAAAAATAGGGAACCACCCCTCACGCTCCACCTCATGATGCTTAATCGACGTAATCAACCTTAATTTGATGCAGTGTGAAAAAAAATGCACAGAAATCAATTATTTTTCAAGAAATATTAAATAGATTCAACAACTTTCTTCAACAAAATTGCAGACTGCACAGATGGTACCTTCCCAAAGGAAAAAGTACTATAGCTTACTAGGGTATATATATTAGACTTAATAGTTACTATATACAGTAATTGACTTCTATTCCTTTTGCATCAAATTAAAACTTTGGGTGTCAGATAATTATTTATTAAAAGCTCGACATTTTAAATGAGAATAAGAAAGAAAAGTATGTCTTTGTGCCCCCTTCTCCCTGTTCATGCCCTATCGGCCCCCCTGGCTAAACTTTGCTAGATCCGCCCCTGCACAGTTACCAGCCGTCAGCTACGTAGAAAAAGATCCTCGAGTAGAAAGTAATATTAAATACATTCTAACAACAGCTGATCAAGCTTAAACGTGCTGCTGTTGTTCAGCCGCTGGTTTCCTCTTTCTGGTGCAAAGTGGGCCAAAAACAAACCAGAGAGACTCGCGACAGAAAAGCCGATCAGCTGATCGTTAAGCAGTTTCATGATTGAAGTAGCAGCAGGAGAGGCAGTCGCTCCATATATCGCTCGTTAAGCTTAACACAGGAATGCTTTACAAACATTCAGAGATGGAATTACACACTTGCTTTACTTCTCTCGGGGATAACTTTGTCGGAGATGAAATGCCGGGTTGCTAGCGAAGCTCCACATGCTATCCAGACCACCGACAGGTCCCGCATGCCACAGCCGCTCTATCACGTGATGCATACTGCTCCGACGTGCTAACGTTCTGAGGCGAGTTACGGCGTGTTGCAAGTTTTGTGAAGTGCTTTCGTGATATTTAATGGATCGGATTACATTTTTTATTTTTCTCCGATATCCGATCCAGTAATTTAGGTCAGTATCGGACCGATACCGATATGTAATATCGGATCGGTCCATCTCTACCTAATACTACAAGTTATATCGCAAATACTACCAAATACTGCATGCGGTGCCTGAAATACCTCCAGATATACAAGTTAAACTTCAAATACGATCAGATGTTGGACATAGCACCTCAAAAACAGCCTAATACAGGTTGTACTAATGAATACTGCATATAGAACCTCAAATACTGCAGGTGAGAATTTAAATGCTATCAGATACTGTGCACACAAAAGCCTGTTACTTGGTCAGGTGCCACCTGCAAGTGCATCCAAACACCTCAAATTCTAGTAGTTGAGAAGTAGCTCAACATCTCAAATACTAGCTTTAGTTCAGCATAAATGACTTCAGTCCTACCTGATACTGCTAGATGAGTACCTGCTTCCACAGGTAACACCAAACATCCTTAATGATGTCACTCCCTGTGGTTCCCTGAGGAAGCTGATTGGTCCTTGTAAAGCTTTGGTCTCCAGGCAACAGGTCTGTCTCCTGTCAGTAAACAGAGGGTCAGGCTGAGACCTCTCAGCGCGTCGCGTCTTTAAAGACGAGCGGTGTGTGTCCTCGGCTACGTGTGCGGGGTTTTTCCCAGGACCAATAAAACGAGGATAAACTCTGACATCATCTCAGAGTCCAAACTTCTCTTTCCGCTCTGCAGCTGCTCTGTCACAGCTTTGTTCTGTCCTCTGACCACAGGTCCTTTACCGTCTGTGCTGCAGTGAAGTGCAGTTATGCTTCTGTCTCATGACACGCTAACGTGTGTGCACGTGTAGGACAGAAGTGATTAAAACGGCTGTTTCAAAGACAGGGACCGACTGAGACCAGCGTGGTCAGTCGCTGTCTACAAAGCAACACAGCTGTGCAAAGACGGCGATAAAGGTCAACAACGCCGAGTCCGTGAGCAGTCACATGCAGTCTGTCAGAGATGAAATGGGGATTAAACCGTGAATCCGTTGCCATCTGCACGCACAGAAATTTGCATTATTTACTTTAATTCAGAGTCTGTGCAGAACGCAAAGATCTGAAACTGCAGGACGGCCATCTAACTGCTAAACATACACAGGATCACGACCGGAGGACAGTCAGCGAGTCGGCTCCGCTGTGCAAAGAGTTGGTTGAGGTTTGAAACTACAGCTGCCCTAAAACTCAACTTATCTGATTTCAGCGTGTAGAAGAAGTAAAGCCAGCGGCCTCGAGTTAACGTGACAGGAAGACTCGTCGATCAGTCGTAAGCTCTGCTTCTCGTTGTCTTTGTTGAGTCAGTTTTGGCACAAACACCAAACAGATGCTGGAGCCCGTTTGTGCCGCAGTCAGCACCAGGAAACGGGGACTCTGTTAAATCACACGAGAGCGAACTGCAGGCTGGCCGTCGTCGTGTTCTCATTACTCTGAGGAGAAGCTCAGCAGACGTTTGAAACAGACGAGTCTCAGTTAAAGACTCGCAGCACAAAATAAACCCACAAATTCTAACAAATGAAATATTTACACACACGTGTAATTCTGCTCAGATACCACCTGATACTGCAGTATCATCGTGTGTATTATTGTGAACATGCAGAAATACTTGAGTAGAGTCAAAACGGATGAAACGATGGAAACAAGCTGAAGCGGTCCGGTTTAGGAGCAGAACCATTTGTTCTTCTGTGCCAAATTCCCATCGTTAATAATCACATCTGGCTGAATGGAGACTTGTGCTCCAGATGTTTAACATGACGCGCAAACACCTGGAAGAGGCGAGGACTTGTTCATCACGTCTGTTCACACAGAGCGTGCTTTAAAGGAGCTCCTACGGTGTGAAGCTGAAGCCGCAGAGGCCTTCTCACTCAGCCGTCTGCTCCGTGAAGCAGGAACAGCTTTCCCAGTGAACGTGCCGAGTCTCCTCACTGGTCCCAGTCCAAGCCCAGCTCTAGGAGCGGGCGGGAGGATGACACAGCTGAAGCTGCTCTTTGTTCTCGCTCGTTGGTCTGCAGGATTTGCCGCTGCCGCTCTGATGACGGCGGCCAGTTTAAACATCGGTCAAACACGTGTTTGGATCCGAGCTGGGATTTTCCCAGAATCCTCAGCTGCTCCCGTTTCAGTCCATTCTGTGCTAAGGCGCTTCAGGGTGCAGTGGAATGTAACTGCACACATACTCTGAGCTACTTGTACTTCCAGTCCGATGCTTCTCACAGGGAAGCGACGCTTTTGACCTCCAGAGTTCACAGAACGACTCCATGAGCACGAATGAAATGTGGCTGATCTGCAGCTTCAGTCACAACCTTTGCAGTCCAATGTGCTATCCGCTGCGCCACAGAGCCGCACGGTGAGGTGGCTCAGTGGCAGTTTAAGGGTTAATGATGCTTCGTGTCCTCGTGTTCACGGTGGTCTCAAAGACGTCAAAGCAAACTGAGTAAAAGTTACGAGGACACAAACCACAGTTTATCTGAGGCTCGGAGAAATCCCCGTCTGTGTTTTGGCCTCAGCAGGCGGAGGATCAGAGCGGGGAAGGATCTCAGAGTGCGAGCTGTCTTTTATGTGCGGGTCTCGTCTCGTTTCAGGAACTTTCTAAGCACTTTGACAAGAGCGAGCCCGGATATGAGGTCGTGGAGGATGCCATCGTCACCATGACAGCAGTCGCATGGTACATCAACGACATGAAGAGGAAACAGGAGCACGCTGTGCGGCTGCAGGTAACGATGATCATGCAGGACCCCAACGTGAAAAAAGCTGCTGAGAAACATAAGGCCCGGGGGCCAGAATCGGCCCACCAGACTCTAAAGTGGCCCACTAGATGGCTCTGGAAGATGTGAAGGAGGGCACTGATACTACTCAAAGTAATTAAGTAACATGAAATTTCCTGTTTTTCATGATAGTTCAGCTTTTTACGACGAGTCCACAATAAAAAACAAAATGACACATTTACTCCCGACATGCTGACAGATTTCTTTCACTGATTTTTTTATCTGCGAAATCTGAGATGTCCTGTTGAAGTTACTCGTCTTTTTCTTATATGACGATGTTTCAGTTAAACGTCTTTACACTGACAGAATGAGGATGTTTCACTCGTCCGGTCCATGTGGCCCACGATGTAGAACACCTTGGACATCTTTGGTCTACCTACGAGCTACCATTCAGCAGCTATTAACAAAGACTGTATATGAAAGATGGACACAGCTACCATATGAGCTTGTGGATCGATATTTGCAGGTTTCATTGTTAGCATGTTAGCCATCGTTAACATGGGTTTGTGACCAGATTTAGCTGAGCTTTGGAGCGCAATCACTAGCAAGTTGATGCTAGTTAGCGAGTTAGCTTAGTTAGCATGTTACCTAGCTAGTTGTTGCATAGCTGGGACCCCCATGTGCTTTGAGAACCGATGAAGCCTTTCAGGTCTGAGGTGAAACATCTTTGAGAACCTAAAGACGTCCAGTTGCCTTCAGCACTGAGAACTTTGTGACCCATGCAGGCATTTTGAGAAAACTGGTTCTCTAGAGAACGCTGTGCTTTTCCAAAGAACCTTTCTGAAGATGAAGGATCGGTGCAGATCAGCAGGTTTAGGTCGGGTTCACTCCACTGTGGTTAGCCTGTGACCTTTCACCGATGTCTCGCTCCAGGAAATCGAGTCCCTGCTGGTGAACTGGACTGGGCCGGACCTCAGCGGGTTCGGCGAGCTGGTTCTTGAAGGTTCCTTTAAAGTCCACAGAGTGAAGAAGGAGAGAGCGTTCTTCCTGTTCGATAAAATGCTGCTGATTGCCAAGAAGAGGATGGAGCAGTTTGTCTACAGCACACATATTTTTGTAAGTAACAACACGTTTGAGGCCGTCGTGGGTTGTGTCTGCACTCCTGCATCACAACAAACACACATGCGACCCCCCAGGAAACAGAGGCTCATCGCCACAGCGATGCTCTGACCTTCAGGGTTCCTCACGTTTGTCTCTGTGTCTGCTCCTCCACCTGCAGTGCTGTAATCTCCTGCTGGTGGAGAATCTGAAGGACCCGCTGTGCTTCCGAGTGTCCGACCAGACCATTCCCAAACAGCAGCATGTAGTCCAGGTGAGGGAAACCTCGAGTCTCCGCCTTAAATCTGGATCTCAGATGCAGCGACCTCACTGTTTGTGTCTGGATCCTGTTTTTTTGTTCTGCAGACGAAGAATCAGGAGGAGAAGCGACTGTGGGTGCACTACCTCAAGAGGCTGATCGTCGAAAACCATCCCGCATCACTCCCACACAAGGTAAGCAGGTTCACATGTCCTGGTCTTCCTGTGTGAAGCTCCCACGTTCTCCCCACCATCCAAAGACACTCACATTAGATGCTGACTCTTACCTGCCCACAGGTGAAGTTCAGCACCGATCACTGTGGTTTGAAGCATATTGCTGCTCGGAGGAGATCCGATTGTTGAGTAGACCTGGCTGTGGTGGCTTTACGGCCTCTGTTAGCAGCTGATTGGATTGATTTGCACTGCAGTGAGAGCGCGATCTGTACCTGAGCAGCTGTTTATAATGTTCACAGCAAAGATCGAGGAAACATGCATGTAGTCGTGCTCCCAGCAGTAGCAGTAGAGTTTAGTAAAGAGTGCAGCGTTAGCAGCTTTTGTAGATCTTTGCTGCCCCCTGCTGGTGTAAACAGTAAGGAGCAGCAGATGTCCTGTAACATGAGCAGGATGGTGATACATCCATGTTTGTAACCAGGTTACAGTGGACACACTGACTCTGAATATTTAACATCCCACATCCAGCCAGCTAACTGGAGTCAGCGTCTCACCTGTTCATTTAAATCCACCTGGTTAATGTGAGGATTTGTCTTTGCTCACACGTCTGACTGATTCACTGATCGTTTCAGGCGAGGCAGGTCCTGGGAGACAACTTCTGTCAGTGTGAGTCTCACACACACACACACGTATTCAGCATTTTTATATAACAGTTTTCAGCCTCTGCAGATGGAGTGACATCACTTCCTGTGTTTCAGCTCCTCAGTTCGAGCAGGACCACCTGAAGAAGTCATCTGCGTCTCCGCGGCTGGACGACATCCACGCCTATCACCGAGGCAGGCGTCAGTCAGGTCAGGGTCAGTCACCTCCTCCTTCTCGAGCTGCTCCTCATCTTCTTCTCCTGCTCACAGGTCATGACTGCGACTTGTTTGTAACACGTTTCCGAAAATGGGGAAAGCTGTGCATTAATCTAGCGTCTGTTTAAGTGGACGCACAGACTGGACATAAATAAAGGTTTTCTGAAGGATATGTGCTCATTCTGAGCTGAGCTTCAGTACACAACGCCGGACGTGTCTCCCGAACCTGCCTCATACAGCTCGGGCGTTTTTGGCTGCATGAAGTCAGCAGCAGATCTGGTCTGTACTCGGGTCAGTTTAGCCGGCGCGCTGGTTCGTGGAAAGCGAGCAGGGTGCAGGTTTGTCATCTGACCGAACAAAGAAAGAGTTCTCCGAGAAGCCTCAGAACCCGGAGGTGTGCGTCATCATTACTGGGACCTTCTCAGATGGCCTGGTTACCCCTGCCAGTGCGCTAATGGCCCCATCATGGATGCTAGCTTTGAACTGATAGCAGCCTCCGTCTGAGTGGTGGAGGTCGAGCTTCACGTGTGACTGCAGAGGTGACGGCGGTCCCTGCTTACGGTGACGTGTTCCTGAACCCACGCAGCGATCTCCAGCACACAGTCAGCTCCGAGAGCCTGGCGGCCACGGCCCCCCTGAGCGATTGCACAACAACTGTGCTAAAGTTTGACCCCCACCCCACGGCATTACTAAATCTAAGAATCTGAAAAACACGCTTATCAGAATCAGAAAGGGTTTTATTGCCAAATGTTGAGCAGGTTTACAACATTAGGAAATTGCTGCGGTACTTACCCATATGGAAAAGATATATATAAATCTTATAAAGTTTGTATCTGTCTTGTTTGAAACTTGTATGAAAAGCATATAAGAGTGAAAACAGATATAAGATCTCTTGAAAAATTATATAATGAAACTTGTATGTTTTGGATACTTACGAAAACAATGTATGAAAGTAATGAGAAAGTGGCCACTTTCATGAGTAATCACATACAAGTTTTTACTATTTCTTTTCCATATGGGTAGTGCAAACATACTGTCAGATAACGCTTAAATAAACATAAAAATTAAAAGTTTTTTTCTGGTTTGTGTCTATTCCAAATGACAGACCCGATCACCTCGTCTTAACTGTTTGAGAAACCTTTTGATAATATTATCAACTTTTGTGCACCCAAAATGTAAGGCGGCTCACAGTCATGTAGTCTATCATACCAGGAACGGGACAGTTTGAATTTCAACCCTGACACGAGGGCCTCTTTCTGCTCTGTTTGTCCTGCAGAGCCTCCAGAGCTGCTCATGTACACGCCGGAGAAGTCCAGGAAGAACCTGCCTCTGCTGCTGGAGGGAAACCTGCCGTACCGACGCACCAGGAGGCAGTCAGGTACTCAGACAGGCTTCAGCCACAGCTCAGGCTCAGAGTCTCCACCCTTTATTCATATAAAACAGCAAACATCTGCTTTTTGATGCTCTAATCAAAGAGACACAACGAAGCAGCAGGGAAAGTGAAACTGACTTTATCCAAACGGTGACTCACAGCAGCCTGAAACACTGCAGCTCAGAGTCCTGCATCGTGGAAGCAGCTATGAGATTGTGCTTTTAATGAATAGAATAGAATAAAAAATATGGGTACAAAATATGGGTCTATTATGGGTATGTTGCAATGTACACAGTATGAAGGTATGTTATTAATATGTTATAACTATAAGTGTGTACAGGCTATGAACAGGATGTAAATATGAAAACTATACAGAAATATGAACTTTGCAAGTTATAAACAGTCGTAGAAGTATAGTTATTGTACAGAATGATTGTCTATACAGTATTTACAGTAGTGCAGTTAAGATAAGTGAGGGTGTAGATAGTTTCTACAGAGGCTATATAAAGTGCTAGTGGTTGTGAGTGGTGGTTCAGTCCATGTTATTATTGTGTTTGAGGGTACAGTTGTCCATTGTGGGTGTGTGTATGTTCAGTCCATGAGTTTAACGTGGGTCAGATGTCAGGAGGCAGACTTCAGGAGTCTGACAGCTGTGGGGAAGAAGCTGTTCCGGTACCTGGTGGTCTTAGTCCGGAGGCTCCTGTGGCGCCTCCCAGAGGGCAGGAGGGTGAAGAGTCCATGTGATGGGTGACTGGGGTCTTTGATGATTTTCCCAGCCCTTTTCAGACACCGCTTCCTGTAGATGTCATTTATGGCAGGAAGTCTGTGTGGGTGAAAGTATTTCAGTCAGTAAGATGAAGATTCCTGACATAACGAGGGTGAATGCAGGAAACTCAAAAACATGTTCTCTTTCTCGTTTCCACGAGACCATGTGTTGTGTAACAGCAAATATTATGTTGCAATAACCAGCCTCCCCTCCTCTGTTCCAGCTCCTGCCAAAGACATCGAAGCAGTGTTTCATCCCAACGGTGAGACGAGTCAGACTCTTATCCACATGATGAGGCCCGAACCCAAACATCACCCTGAGAGCTAAAATGAAACAAAGCAATCAGAAATGAACTGTGTCCGATTTCTCTGCAGGTTGAAAAAGCCGTCGCTGATAAGATTGTTGTTTTAGTTCATCGGGTTTTAAAGCTGCCACAGCTCCAGGGTCACGTGGAGGTGGAGAAGCAAAGAAAGCTCCCACAGAGATTCCTCCGCTGCAAACGACGGCGCTTAGACCTGGTTAATGTTTTCTGGCAAAACGATGGACTTTCTTCCGTCTTTCATCCACACTCGTTTTACTTCAAAACTAAATAATTAAGAGAAATCCACAAACAATATTGGTGAATAATCCCTCTGCTTTCCAGAAAACGGGAGTTTTCCAGTCATTTTCAGGTGGATTGCTCCCTGTTTGTGCGTTTGTTACAAACCCCGGTTTAGTGCCACAGTGATGTATGAATTGTGGGTAATCGTTTGAGCGGAGCTGGCAGAGATGCTCAGAAAGAATCCGTGAGCTCATCGGGAACCAGTCTCCCAGTCCGAGTGTGCGGACTTTGGTTCTGGGCCTGGATCTCAGTAACTAACAACAGCTGTTCACCACAACTTGTTTTTCACAACTTGTGAATAGAAATGGTGCAGTTCCACAGCCAGGGGGAGCTGTTGCTCCTGGAGTGACATTTACCTGCTGAAGCGCAGAAATCTGAAAGATGAGCTCTGACACATCACGTCTGTTTCTGAATGGGAAAGCTGAAAGCTGCAAAGCTGAGGGGTTGCCACAGTGGGACATGTTTGAACTTGGAAATGTGTTTGCTCTGATATGCATGTCGTTGACTGCGAGAAGCAAATTAGACCGGATTCATGTTTCATGCAGCTCTCAGGGTGTGGGTTTGGCTCGGGCCTGCCTGGCTCAAGCATTGTTCAAACATGAAACTTGTGGTTATGTAGTTTCAGATGCCAAGTTGCTAAGTGCCTGAAAACAATAATAATACTTTGATAACACCGTTCTCTTTGTTCTCATCCATCACGGCATCTGTCACCCGTCTCGCCCCACCGCTTCGCTCCACCCGGGAATCTCGCAGCTATGAAGGTGAGACCGCGTTCAGATTTCTGGCAAATGTGCAGCTCAGCTATTAAACGCTTCATTAACCATCAAAGATCCTCTGGTCCAACATCTCAACTACATCGTTTTTCACAATCAGCGTATAAACACGTATATTTATATATATATATATTTAAAGATTTCTTGTGATAATAGTTATTATTTATTTTTATAATCTGTACAGTTATATTTTCATGAGGTCTAGCTGGCCCAGATTATTATTATCGCTTCATAAATTTGTTGGGTGCTGAGCATGTCGGGGAGGGAATGGGAGGAAACTTAAACATGAACATTCACATTTATGTCAATATATGTATTACATAATACATATATGCATTATATATGTATATATGTATTATGTATATTTATGTCCATTTAGACGTATGTCTGTAGTTTGAGGGAGATTTCAGTGATTTCAGTTTGGAGCGCTGAACAGTGATGAGTGTGAGTTTGCACTGCTGGTTTTATGGTGTTTATGCTGGACTGTAAATCTAAAGAAAACTGTTACTGTAACAGCAGGCGGGCAGTGAAAGCGAGCTGTGCCACGCAGACAGCCTGGGCTCAGCAGGCAGCAGCAGCACGTTGGCCTCCTCCGTCATAGAGGTGGAGTCCGAGCGAGGCGGCGCCAGTTTGAAGCCTCAGCTACGACCGAACAAGGAGGAGGTAACTTTAGCTTGTGCTAGCACTCGTCAGCACTGCAGCCTCAGAGGATGTATCTGCGTTAGTGCTGACCTGATGTCAGGATGGATGGATGGATGGATGAGTAGACGGATGGATGGATGGATGAGTGAGTAGACGGATGGATGGATGGATGGATGGATGAGTGAGTAGACGGATGGATGGATGGATGGATGGATGAGTGAGTAGACGGATGGATGGATGGATGGATGGATGGATGGATGGATGGATGGATGGATGGATGGATGGATGGATGAATGAGTGAGTAGATGGATGGATGGATGGATGGATGGATGGATGGATGAGTGAGTGAGTAGACGGATGGATGGATGGATGGGTGAGTGAGTAGACGGATGGATGGACGGATGGATGGATGGATGGATGGATGAGTGAGTAGACGGATGGATGGATGGATGGATGGATGGATAGATGAGTGAGTAGACGGATGGATGGATGGATGGATGAGTGAGTAGACGGATGGATGGATGGATGGATGGATGGATGGATGGATGAGTGAGTAGACGGATGGATGGATGGATGAATGAGTAGATGGATGGATGGATGGATGGATGAGTGAGTAGACGGATGGATGGATGGATGGATGAGTGAGTAGACGGATGGATGGATGGATGGATGGATGAGTGAGTAGACGGATGGATGGATGGATGGATGGATGGATGAGTGAGTAGACGGATGGATGGATGGATGGATGGATGGATGGATGGATGAGTGAGTAGACGGATGGATGGATGGATGGATGGATGGATGGATGAGTGAGTAGACGGATGGATGGATGGATGGATGGATGGATGAGTGAGTAGACGGATGGATGGATGGATGGATGGATGGATGAGTGAGTAGACGGATGGATGGATGGATGGATGGATGAGTAGATGGATGGATGGATGAATGAGTAGATGGATGGATGGATGGATGGATGAATGAGTAGACGGATGGATGGATGGATGAGTGAGTAGATGGATGGATGGATGGATGGATGGATGGATGGATGAGTGAGTAGACGGATGGATGGATGGATGGATGGATGAGTGAGTAGACAGATGGATGGATGGATGGATGGATGGATGGATGGATGGATGGATGGATGGATGGATGAGTGAGTAGACGGATGGATGGATGGATGGATGAGTGAGTAGACGGATGGATGGATGGATGGATGAGTGAGTAGATGGATGGATGGATGGATGGATGAGTGAGTAGACGGATGGATGGATGGATGGATGGATGAGTGAGTAGACAGATGGATGGATGGATGGATGAGTGAGTAGATGGATGGATGGATGGATGGATGGATGAGTGAGTAGATGGATGGATGGATGAGTGAGTAGACAGATGGATGGATGGATGGATGGATGAGTGAGTAGATGGATGGATGGATGGATGGATGAGTGAGTAGATGGATGGATGGATGGATGGATGGATGGATGGATGAGTGAGTAGATGGATGGATGGATGGATGGATGGATGGATGGATGGATGGATGGATGGATGGATGAGTGAGTAGACGGATGGATGGATGGATGAGTGAGTAGACGGATGGATGAGTGAGTAGACGGATGGATGGATGGATGAGTGAGTAGACGGATGGATGGATGGATGGATGGATGGATGGATGAGTGAGTAGATGGATGGATGGATGGATGGATGAGTGAGTAGACGGATGGATGGATGGAAACTTACATCGGCTCAGGAGCCCTGAGCTGAGCCAATTCCCACTGCAGTCCCACAACAGTAATATAATAAAATGTATTCAATCAAACTTGTGCACAGATAGTAGGTTTGAAAACAGGACTGTATCAAACACTCATAGCATCCTTTTAATGGTGTCTTTTCATTTTTGTTTAAATGAGGAGAAGGAGGAGGAAGAGGAGCTGACCCCCTTCAGTCCTCCTCCCACTCTGTCCATCACAGAGGAGATCCTGGAGTTCATCAATCAGAGTAGAGCCAGAGAGGGGCTCGCTGCCATCCACACTCACATGACGGTTAGAAAACAGAACACCCACCATAACTTGACATGTGGTCAACCACGTTTGAGGACACGAGTCTGCGTCAGCCTCAAGTGGACTATATTTTTCTTTCTAGCCATACTTGTTTAGATTCATGAAACTGTCACACCATGTTGCGATGTCATTGATTATTCACTGATTTACTGAAGACCAACCTTTGTGAAACCTCACGTATAAAGAGGTCAAATCCTGGGTTTTGACATCTGAACATTGTGGCTTAAAATCTTATCACATGACAAACTGCATGTTTATCAGGAAAGAGCCTTAAGATAGACCATCCATTACCAAAGACCTCAAGCAAACAACTCCTTTACTACACATGTTCTTGTTCAAGGTTTTATTAATTTAACAAAACAAACCAAATTCAGGCAGATATTTGAACAAATTCCAGTGATTTCCCTCTTTTTCTTTAAACTATTCACTAAACTGTTAAGTAACACACCGGTGGGTGTCCATATCCCACCAGCTACATTAGCACATGCTAGGATTCATATGACTGTAAGTTTCTTCTTACTTTTTTCCCCCGGTACAGATCAAGGATGAGCCCAAAGAGCCTCTATCCAACCAGACCAACTTCACCTGCCCGCTGCCCCCAGTCACCTCCAGCCAAGAACAAACACACACAATGCCACAGGAACAGGAAAGAGCAGAGATTGAGGATGACATCGTCCAAAGTCAGACTGGAGAAAATGAGACAACAGAAAGTGAAATCCAAGAAATTCAAGTTGCAGAAAGTCAGGTGGAAAAGGGAGAAGAAGTGCTTGGAGAAGTACAAGAAAATGATAAAGAGAAGACGAAAACGAGTGAAAACGAGGATAGACACAAGATCGTTCCACCCCAAACACTAGACCTTCATCGATTCGTCTCAGAAGAGGAGGAAAGCAAAAACAAAGTCATACCGATAGAAGAAGAAGAGTCCACAACTTCCTCCTCAAATCTAGGAGCCCCTAACCAGCCCAACAAGAGATATCACCCGCCTACAAGAGGTTCCCACCTCACCAAGAGAGATAAGAAGATCATTGAAAAGATAAGAAGTTACTATGAGGCAGCAGCTGAGGCTGAAGAGGGCGAGGAAGAGGATGAAGAGCTTGCTGAAGAAGTAGGGTCAAAAAGGAGAAACAGTTTCTCACAAATTCCCTCTGGCTTGGTAAAGGAGACCATGTCACGCTTTGATGTCGGTGGTCACCAAGGGGAGTCAGAAAGTGGACTGTCCAAGTTCGAAGAACCAGAAAGAGATACTGATAGGGAGCACCTTTCTTCCTCTGGTCCAGTTTCTTCCCCATTTCCAGTACTAGCAGATGCAAAGAGTGATGGACAGGCTGATAAACCAATGAGCTCTTTGGATTTTCGAGAAGAGGACCGAGTCAAGTCTTCATCCTCTGCTGCGAGTAACGACGAAGAGACTCCAAATCCGGTAAATTTGCAATCAAACCAAAGCAGGCCTATTGGAGAAGAAACAAAGATTCAGGATCAAAATGAGAATGTTTGCAAAGGATCGTTGGTGGAAAGACGGGAGGAGAAGGTGGAAGGAGAGTCCAGAGATCAAACAACCATGCCTGGTGCTGGAAACCAAGCTATTACAAATGGGCATGAAGCTAACCCACCAGGCTCAACAGAGGCTAATGGAAGCCATGAAGAAACCTCTACACCTGTGAATACGTGCGAAAAACCTGAGACAAAAACCCAGAACATCTGGACTAGAACCAGAAGCAGAGACCAAGCAAAGGCCATTGGGAACCTCGAGGACCTTCCCAGTCAGATAAAAGTGGGCCGATGGTCTCGCCACTCCAGGATTGTCACTGCTAACCGAGCCCTGTTCGAGACCATGGGATCGGATGTGGCTGGTATCGGGTTATTCGAGGCGAACCCCGTGGTAGACCCTGTGCTGATAGAAAACTCAGAGCGTATTCTAAGCAAGGTCCAAACACTGGCTCGAATGTACAGCGCCAAAGCCAGCACCATGAAGGTCCCCCTGCATCAAAAACGCTCCAATAGTGGACGGAACCAATCGGTGGTTTCTGCTAGTCTGTCTGGACCCGCAAGCCCGAGCCAAAGTAGAAGTCAGATACAGGCTGAAGCTCAAGTTACAGCTGAGCACCAAAAACAATATGAAACAGAAACCGGTCAGTCAGAGTCGAGATGTGCAACCCAAACTTACTCCATGGTCAAAGTTCAAACCCAAAACGTAACACAAAGGCGGCAATGTCAGATTCAAGCTGAAGACCAGAACCAGACTCAAACCATGAGCTGGAAGACCAAAGAGATCCAGGAAGAGAGGACAGTAAAGACAGCAGAGAGCCTCACACCAGGTAAGCTGCCTTTTCTAAGACTTCCTCTAAGATGCTGTGACTTTGGGTTCTTTAAAGAGAGTCCAGGACCAAATTATTGTGTTAACATAAGATAAGATCTCTCTTTTTTGTCAGTGCTCATCCCACGTCGGCATTATGCACAACACAAACAACACAACACGGTAACTTAATAAATACAAAAAATGAAAAAATAAAAAGAATGAGTGTATGTGTAACACTCTATCCACGGTCTCAGAGGAAGTCTCTGATCCAGCTGCAGGTGGTAGAAGGAAGTCCGATATCCAGCAGTTTCACTATTAGTCTGTCTGTGGATTATCAAATTAAAAGCAGCGCTAAAGTCAAGAAAGAGCAGCCTGGCGTAACGGCCCTGTTGTTCCAGGTGAGAGATGGTGGTGTGCTGAACTCCCTGCCATACCTGTCCTGAGTTGTTGTTGCTGAAGTGGTCTTAAATCCTCCTCTTGTACGCTGCCTTCTCTGTTGCCTCTTTTCAGCTCAGATCTGGCTGCACTGTACTGCGTACCATCACCGGATCTGAAAGCGGCGTCACGTTGCTTCAGCAGGACCTGGACCTCTTTAGTCATCCAGGGTTTCTGGTTGCAATACACCCGGAGACGTTTGTCCACAGTGACACTGTTGGTACAGAAGTTAATATATGAGAGCACTGATGCTGTGTGCTCTTCGAGGTCCTGGTGTTCAAACACCGTCCAGTCCTGCAGCTGATGTGATGCACCTTCTGGCCAGGTTTTCTTTGTGGCTGGGGGGCTCTCCTCCTAACGTGTATGCAGGGATCAGCAGTATTGAACTGTGGTCTAACAAACCTCGATGTGGTACATGTTGCTGTAGGCTTTATCCAGTGTGTTTTGCTGCAGCCAAGTCTCTGTGAGCAGTGTAATGCTGCTGTCCCATACACACCTGTTGATTCGTCTGTTTTGTTGGACAGGAAAATACTTGGAAGCAGTGGCTTAATTGTTTGTTTCATGTTTGGTTCATACTCTATATTTCATTGTTTTTCCCAGATGTCCAGGAGGCTGCGATGGAGCCAGTTGAACCTCAGTCGTTTGGTCATGTGTTTGTCAAAGAACAGATGACCACCCAGCAGACGAATGGAATTAGCCTCTCCAGGCCGAGAGACTTCATCTCTGCTTTGAGCAGAGAAAGAGACTCTGGTGTAGGCCGTACTCTGAGTGAAACTTCCCAGACCTCCATCACACCTCAAGAAAATCCAGCCCCTTTGTTAAGCAACCAATCATCCAGTCTGACCCAGGTGAACAGCTATGAGCACAGGTACACCTCACCTGGAGCATCCTCATCTTCTACAACAACCATTCAGCATCTCAGGACACAAGCTGGAGACTGGAGCTCCAGTTTGTGCTGCCCTGCCAGTAACAAGGACCCCTCCAGGGATGACCCCCTGAATGAGAACAGGGATGTGCATCCAGATGTGTGAGTACTTTACTAATTAAGTAAAAATGAAAGGACTATAACAATAAAGGATTGAGTACAAAAAATGAGTTGAGTTGATGATAAATTATGGTTAATCATATACATACATGAATAAACATTAGTCAGTACCATGGTAAATGACCAAATGTTTATAAATGATGGAAGGCAGAAGGAGTGAAGCTCAGATCCGACAGAAACCACAAGCGTGACATGAAATGGTCTTTCTAGCATTTTATAGGCTCACCACGGTGCACATTGAAATGAGTGAGATTAGCTAAATTTGGTTTGCAGTTCAGAGCAGCAGCAGCAGATTCATTCCCACTACTTTTCTCCTTGTGGTTGCCTGCAGGCCGGAGCAGCAGAGTGGTCGGCACCATGCTTATTCAGCCAGAGAGTCTGGAGAAATCATCACCCAACCCGCTCCCTCGGAGCCACCTCTGTGTGCTGAGCACTGCAGAAAAGTGACCAAAGATGGAGATAACCAAGACAAAGACAAGCAGGACGCAGCAGCTGAACAATGTATACAAGCTAGAGTAGAACACAGCTTCACAGATAACAAGGATACGCTGAGCAAAGACGTGAATGTTTACGCAGCGCCTGAATTCAGTGTTTGCACAGGAAATGCAAATGCAGACGCGTCTTCAGGAAAGTGCAACAGCTCTGCAAGACCTCACCCAGGGCCGAGCAGAGAGCAGAGAGAAACAGAGGAGGGCAGCACTGTGCTGCGAAACCAGCGTCCGCAGAAGACATCAGCAGAGGAACTCTCCAGCGATGAGGGTTCAGCAGGGCGCTTTGGTGAATGGAGACCCTTAGGAGAGCTTCCTGCTCAGCCTTCCCAGAGTCTTCCCTTACTCACAGCCTCTGGCTCTTCACACGCAAGCTGCCACGCACTCACAGAAACCCCAGGGCATCACAGTTTAAGAGAAAATGAACCACGTCCATCAAATCCCGCTCAGCTGCAGTCTGAAGACCATCTCCCAACATTCACCAGCCAAAGGCCGCTCGACCTGCTGACGACGCTGGGCGGACGGGCTTCATCTGATCCCCCGAATGTCAATAGCATGCCTGAAGGTGACCACAGGTGTGTATGGACCTGATAACTGACAAGCAAAAGTGCAGAAAACCCAGAATCTGTGCAAGCTCACACTGCTCTGACAGCTCCCAAAGGTTGTGACTGGCAGTTAGTCAAGAGCTGAATTAAGGCCCAGTATGAGATAAGAAGGGTATTTCTGAAGTGTGAATCATGCACAGTTAAATAACTAAAAGCATGCAGCAGGAAATGAGCAGAATAACTGCACTTTAGAGATTTCGTGAGCAATTGGAAGAGATTTAACAAAGTAATAATGATAATCTGATGAAGGTGGCCAATAAGGGGAACCTGGTCTGTGTGTATGAACTCGAACCCCTAATAAACCAGCAAGCCCAGCCCATGCTTTTCAGTTTAACATATTTTGATCTGCTTCTTTTTTCTTCTTTTATATAAGAAATGAAATGTGGCTGTATTAACACGAAGGTGAAATTCAAGCCAGGACACATGTTTTCATTAAAGCGTATGCCTCGAGGTTCTCTTGCTCTTGTAATCTTTGGCACTTTATTTCAAGCCAAACTAAATTTTATCTATTCAATTCAATTCAATTCAATTTTATTTATATAGCGCCAAATCACAACAAAAGTCGCCTCAAGGCGCTTCATAGATACAGAGAAAAACCCAACAATCATATGACCCCCTATGAGCAAGCACTTTGGCGACAGTGGGAAGGAAAAACTCCCTTTTAACAGGAAGAAACCTCCGGCAGAACCAGGCTCAGGGAGGGGCGGCCATCTGCTGCGACCGGTTGGGGTGAGAGAAGGAAGACAGGATAAAGACATGCTGTGGAAGAGAGACAGAGGTTAATAACAGATATGATTCAATACAGAGAGGTCTATTAATACATAGTGAGTGAGAAAGGTGACTGGAAAGGAAAAACTCAATGCATCATGGGAATCCCCCGGCAGCCTACATCTATTGCAGCATAACAAAGGGAGGATTCAGGGTCACCTGGTCCAGCCCTAACTATATGCTTTAGAAAAAAGGAAAGTTTTAAGCCTAATCTTAAAAGTAGAGATAGTGTCTGTCTCCCGAATCCAAACTGGAAGCTGGTTCCACAGAAGAGGGGCCTGAAAACTGAAGGCTCTCCCTCCCATTCTACTTTTAAATACTCTAGGAACAACAAGTAGGCCTGCAGAGCGAGAGCGAAGTGCTCTAATAGGGTGATATGGTACTACAAGGTCATTAAGATAAGATGGGGCCTGATTATTTAAGACCTTGTATGTGAGGAGCAGGATTTTGAATTCAATTCTGGATTTAACAGGAAGCCAATGAAGGGAAGCCAAAACAGGAGAAATATGCTCTCTCTTTCTAGTCCCTGTCAGGACTCTTGCTGCAGCATTTTGGATTAGCTGAAGGCTTTTCAGTGAGTTTTTTGGACATCCTGATAATAATGAATTACAGTAGTCCAGCCTGGAAGTAATAAATGCATGAACTAGTTTTTCAGCGTCACTCTGAGACAGGATATTTCTAATTTTAGAGATGTTGCGCAAATGGAAGAAAGCAGTCTTACATATTTGTTTAATATGTGCGTTGAAGGACATGTCCTGGTCAAAAATGACTCCAAGGTTCCTCACAGCGTTACTGGAGGCCAAGGTAATGCCATCCAGAGTAAGAATCTGGTTAGATACCATATTTCTAAGATTTTCAGGGCCAAGTACAATAACCTCAGTTTTATCTGAATTAAGAAGCAGAAAGTTAGCGGCCATCCAAGTCTTTATGTCTTTAAGACATTCCTGCAGTTTAACTAATTGGTGTGTGTTATCTGGCTTCATGGACAGATAGAGCTGGGTGTCATCTGCATAGCAGTGAAAATGTATGCTATGTCTTCTAATGATGCTGCCTAAGGGAAGCATGTATAATGTAAACAGAATTGGTCCTAGCACTGAACCCTGTGGAACTCCATAATTAACCTCAGTGTGTGAAGAGGACTCTCCATTTACATGCACGAATTGGAGTCTATTAGATAGATATGATACAAACCACTGCAGTGCAGTACCTGTAATACCTACAGCATGTTCTAATCGCTCTAATAGGATATTATGATCAACAGTATCGAACGCTGCACTGAGGTCTAGCAGGACAAGCACAGAGATGAGTCCACTGTCAGAGGCCATAAGAAGATCATTTGTAACCTTCACTAAAGCTGTTTCTGTGCTGTGCTGAGCTCTGAAACCTGACTGAAACTCTTCAAATAAACCTCTGCAGATGATCTGTTAGCTGTTTGACAACTACTCTTTCAAGGATTTTTGATATGAAAGGAAGGTTGGAGATTGGCCTATAATTAGCTAAGACTGCTGGGTCTAGAGATGGCTTTTTGAGTAAAGGTTTAACTACAGCCAGCTTGAAGGCCTGTGGTACATAGCCGATTATTAGAGATAGGTTGATCATATTTAAGATCGAAGAATTAATTAATGGCAGGACTTCTTTGAGCAGTTTTGTAGGAATGGGGTCTAAAAGACACGTTGATGGTTTGGAGGAAGTAATTATTGAAGTTAACTCAGAAAGATCAATTGGAGAAAAAGAGTCTAACTTAATATCAATGGTACTAAGAGTAGCTGTAGATAATATTACATCTGTGGGATGATTATTGGTAATTTTTTCTCTAATGATAAAAATTTTATTTGTGAAGAAGTTCATGAAGTCATTACTAGTTAACGTTAAAGGGATGGTTGGCTCAAAAGAGCTCTGACTTTTTGTCAGCCTGGCTACAGTGCTGAAGAGAAACCTAGGGTTGTTCTTATTTTCTTCAATCAGTGATGAATAGTAAGATGTTCTGGCTTTGCGGAGGGCTTTCTTATAAAGCAGCAAACTATTTCTCCAGGCTAAATGATGATCCTCTAGATTTGTGACACGCCATTTCCTCTCCAGATTACGAGTCATCTGCTTTAGGGTACGTGTTTCAGAATTATACCACGGAGTCAGGTACTTCTGATTTGAGGCCTTAGTTTTCACAGGAGCTACAGTATCCAGAGTCGTACGTAGTGAGGAGGTGAAATTATTAACAAGATAATCGACCTCTGTTGGGGTAGCGTTCAGATAGCTACTCTGCTCTGTGTTGGTACAGGGCATTGAAGATGATAACAGTGGGTGGATTATATTCTTAAACTTAGTTACAGTGCTTTCAGAAAGACATCTACTTTGATAAAGTCTACTCTTCACCGCTGTGTAATCAATTATTGTAAAAGTAAATGTTATCAGGAAATGATCAGACAGGAGAGGGTTTTCAGGAAACACTGTTAAATGTTCCGTTTCTATGCCATATGTTAAAACAAGATCTAGAGTGTGATTAAAGTGGTGGGTGGGTTCTTTTACATTTTGAGAGAAGCCAATTGAGTCTAATAACAGATTAAATGCCATGTTGAGGCTGTCATTTTTAGCATCTACATGGATGTTGAAATCACCCACAATAATTATTTTATCTAAGCTCAGAACTAAATTAGATATAAAGTCTGAGAAATCAGACAGAAACTCTGTGTAAGGCCCAGGTGGACGATAGATGATAACAAGTAAGACTGGTTTCTGAGTTTCACAGCTGGGGTGGACAATGTTAAGCATCAGGCTTTCAAATGAATTAAAAGTCTGTCTGGGTCTTTCATTAATTAATAGGCTGGTGTGAAAAATTGCTGCCACACCTCCCCCTCGGCCTGTGCTTCGAGATTTCTGGTAGTTAGAATGGCTCGGGGGTGTTGATTCATTTAAACTAACATAATCATCCTGCTGCAACCAGGTTTCTGTAAGGCAGAGTAAATCAATTTGTTGATCAATTATTAAGTCATGTACTAACAGAGACTTGGAGGAGAGAGACCTAATATTTAATAATCCACATTTCACTGTTTTACTCTTTGGTTCAGATGTGGATACTGTATTGTTCTTTCTTTGTGATTGTTTATGTTTAAGTTGTTTGTTGCTGGTTTTTAGTTTGTTTTTTGTCTTTTTGGAAGCTGACACAGTCTCTATGGAGATGGGTTTTTGGGGGGGTAGCAGGAGGAGAGAAGCTGCAGAGAGGCGTTTAAGACTGCAACTCTGCTTCCTGGTCCCAACTCTGGATAGTCATATTTTGGGGGGTTTAATAAATTTGTCCATATTTCTAGAAATGAGAGCTGCTCCATCCAAAGTGGGATGGATGCCATCTCTCCTAACAAGACCAGGTTTCCTCCAGAAGGTTTGCCAATTATCTATGAAGCCCACATCGTTTCTGGGACACCACTCAGACAGCCAGCAATTTAAGGAGAACATGCGGCTAAACATGTCACTCCTGGTCTGATTGGGGAGGGGACCAGAGAAAACTACAGAGTCCGACATTGTTTTGGCAAAGTTGCACACCGATTCAATATTGATTTTAGTGACCTCCGATTGGCGTAACCGGGTGTCATTACTGCCGACGTGAATTATGATTTTACTGAATTTACGTTTACCCTTAGCCAGCAGTTTTAAATTTCCTTCAATGTCGCCTGCTCTGGCCCCTGGAAGACAATTCACTATGGTTGCCGGTGTCTCTAGCTTCACATGTCTGAGAACAGAATCGCCAATTACCAGAGTTTGACCCCCGGCGGGTGTGTCGCCGAGTGGGGAAAAACGGTTAGACACATGAACGGGTTGGTGGTGTACCTGGGGCTTCTGTTTAGGACTATGCTTCCTCCTCGCCGTGACCCAGCCGCCCTGATTCCCCAGCTGCTTGGGACCTGCCGGGGAACAGCTAGCGGGGCCTACGCTATTTTCGGCTGCACCAGCTACAGGGGCCTGGCTAGCTGCGGGTGAATGAAGGGTGCGAAGCCGAGTCTCCAATTCAGTAATCCTGGCCTCCAGCGCTGCAAATATGCTACATTTGTTACAGATATCATTACTGCTAAAGGAGGCCGAGGAGTAACTAAACATCTGACACAATGAGCAAGAAAGTGCAGGAGGGACAGGTGAAGTAGCCATGGTGCTAATGAGTCGGCTACGAGCTAAGCTAGGCTAGCGAGACAGTACAGAGACAGTGAGTGAATACTTTGGCTATAAATTAGGTAGTGAGTACACAGAAAGTGTGCTTCGGAGGAAGCACGTGAAGATTATACTATGAAAGAAGAATGTATTTAAAAGTTGTTAATTAAATCGCTAAGCAAATAAGCTACTCAGAAACACCACTGTGTTTGAGCAGGAACAGGAAGTATCTGGCTTCTGATCAGTAGAAGAATTTGCCTTCAGCCACATAATTTACCTTTGTTTGTCACATTACAACTTTCTGTTACCACTAAAACGTTTTATACAGTACTTTGTACAGTTCTAAAGAACTTGAAAGTCAATGTTTAGTATGATCAGAGATGGGCAGTAACGTGTAATCCGATTACTTTTTTCAAGTAACGAGTAAAGTAAGGGATTACTATTGCAAAAACGGTAATTAGATTACTGTTACTTTCCCGTAGGAACGCTGCGTTACTGCGTTACTAAAACCGTGATTTTTTGCGAGAATGTCTCATGACAGTGACGTAAGCGAGTGCGCCGTTAGTGACAACAGCTGTGTGCAGATCAACAATGGATCATATATCGAGTGCAGAGAGAGTATGAGCGTGCAGCGTTTAAAGCGTGGAAGTACTGACCTTACTTTGAGTTTGATTCCATAAAAAGTGACAAAAACATTAGTGTCCGCTGTGCGTGGGAAGAAAACTTCTTTTTACAGCGAAAAAACCCCTAAACTTCCAACAAGCACCGAGTAGCTACGACGTAATGGGAAACTCACAGAGAAACTCGCGGATTCTTCCACTGACCGCGGCACACCTGCACCAGGGTAAACCTCCGCCTACCCCACTCCTGCTTTACAGGTGAAAATAGAGCAACAGGACCGCTGAGTCTTTGACTTTATTTATGTTCTGCTGTGTTTTACTTGCATCTATTTGAAAGACTGAGTGTAAACACAAAAAATATTTTATTTTATGAGCTGGAATGTGCAGAAAATAGGTTTAAATGTTAAACTAATTTCTTCCAGTCAGAGAATGTTGCAGATAATTAAATCTTTGCTTGATGCATAAAGTTAAAAGATTAAAACTAATAAAACAAGTTTTAAAAAGAGACTTTTCCATTTGATTACATTTTGTATGATGATTATGTAGAAAAAGTAGAATTGGGCTGAAAGATCTATCACTTTATCACCTCTTCAGGTTGTAAATCGTGTTTTTAAAAAGTAACTAAGTAACTAAGTAATTAATTACTTTTGAAAATAAGTAATCAGTAAAGTAACTGGATTACTTTTTTGGAGAAGTAATCAATAATTAGTTACTGATTACTTTTTCAAGTAACTTGACCAACACTGAGTATGACCACCTTAATTCTCCGTGTTTCTTAAGGAATCTTCAGGAATACTTCTCTGGGCTTCTTGAAGGACGTTCAAAGCTCTTTGGATGTTTCTGCCTTTTTGCTGATCTCTGTCAGGATGATCTCTCACTGCTTCAGTGATTTTGAGGTCTGGGCTCTTCTTTTTCAAATTTCACATATGGATCCATCGCTCCATCAGACCTGATTTTCAGTCCAGTTCTTGTGTCGTTTTCATGCCTCAGCCTTTGCACCACGTTTCTCTTCATTATCAACGGCCTTCTGGCAGACGTCCTTCCACTGAGAGCGTTTCTGACGAAGTTTCGGTGAAGGATGAAAATTTCTTCCTCTTTCTTATGGACGTCGTTTCAGACACTGTAGATCAAACCTATTCTTTTGTCCTTCACTTGTCCATTTTCCTCTGATTTTTAAGAACACGCTGCACGCCATGCTGAAATACTCTCAGCTAACAGCTGATCAGTTTGTACTGATCAATAGTATTTCATATCAAACTATCTTTATTGTTATTTTTGACATTTTTCATGGATTCATCTCAGGAAATGGGAACAAATGATGTGTTTCTGTGACTGGCTGCTGGCAACAAGGAGCCTAAAGATGCAATTAAAACTGCTTCTTTTCTAAGTTGTCTCTTATATGTAGAGACAACACTGGGTCATCGCTTTTTATGCTTGGTCAAAGTTCAGTGGCTTAACAAGGGGGAAAAAAATTCGTCTGGCAGAAGTAAGATCGTACCAGTCAAAATAGGAGGGAAAAAATCTAGATTTTAAGGAAAGAAACTCTCCCTAAATTGTGGTCAGTCAGAATAGTTTAACTCTCTTAAACTGTAGCTAAAGCCGCAGTGAAAGTAGAACATTGACATTATAGAGTACTGATAAGAAAGTTAGCTGACGGGGATCCGTCCGGCCCAGGAGCCGCTGCCAGTCGCCTCTGAGGCCTTTCCCAAACCAGAGCTTCAGTTCACGCTCACATCATCTGCCATTATTTACCAGAAACGCTGTCAAACCTAAATGAGGATGTGGTCCCAACTAGTGAATGTTCCTTACATTGAGCTTAAAGTGCCATTTTTGGCCCTTCTGCTGTAGTGTTAGCTGGGCTTTTATCACTTGGAAAGACGAGAGTCACAATGCCCCTGTCAGAGAAGCTTCTTTAAGTATAACTGCAGTGATTTTTTTATTTAATTCGATAAACTAGATGTTTTTAAATCTGTGCTTCTCTGTAACTTACAGGGACCCAAAAGAGCCAGGATGCCCGACCAAACTTCCGATCTTCAAGACTCAGGAGGAGAGAACTACCCAGGCTATTACCACGCCTGACCAGGGCACCTCTGCACCCTCAGCCTTCCAACCCAGCCTGAGACACCGCTCTCCTTCTCCTCATAGAGCTCCTCCTACCTCCTCAGTACGAGCACCACCTTGCTCCTCACCATTCAGGCTTATTCCAGCATCTTCTCCGACTCCTGTATGCCCAAACAACATCTCCAAGGCTCTTTCCAGCTTATCTCCGACTCCCCCTTTAACCAGGAAAGCCCCGTCTACCCCCTCTCCTGCATCTTCCTCATCATCTGTAAGAGGCCCTCCTCCCTCCCCTACATCATCCTCTACCCTTCGCTCTCCCACATGCTCCTCCCCCATCACCTCTTCCTCCACATTTACCAAATCCTTAGCTGCCTCCTGCATCAGTCAGTCTATCAGTCAGAGTATGGCAAAAGACAACACTGCCCGCAACAGCGTGAATCAAAGTCCCTCCTTACCTTCCTCTCACTTACGACGGCGTTCCCCTTCTCCCAAACCTCCTTCCAGCACACCTGCTTGTGCTCAGTTAGGATGTTCCAAGGATGGGTACCACCATCCAAGATGCCCACCGTCCACTCTCCGGACCTCTTGCACTTCTCCGTCCCTCATGCCATCTTCTCCTCCCTCTCTTTCCCAACGCTCTCCAAGTCCATCCCATTACCAGCCGGCCTACGCTTCATCCTCTTCACCACGTCCCTCATTCCTTCACAGCAAAACTGGTTCTTCACAGAACTCAAACAACAACAACAATCACAGCACAGCAATCAGTCAAGTGAGCTGCAGCTTGAGCAGTGCTCTCAGTAACGGAGGTTGGTTGGTAAGTCCACAGAAGGAGACATTCTCTAATGGGACCAGTAAAGCCGCGGTAAAGCAACAATCCCAAGATTCTCTCTGGTCAGGATCACACAACCGTGTAGCCCGGCCTTTCTCCGCATCCGAACCCAACTCACGAGTTCAGTCCCCATCTCCCTCTCCAGCTTCATTCATTCACCTCTGCTCTCCACCTCCACAGCACAATTTCTCCTCCCCCATGGCAAATAAACCGCCCCATCCCCGGAGCTCAAGGGTAGGAAGTGCAAGTTCCCATAACCCATTAGGTCTAACTTTGGAGCTACCCATCACCTCTTCCATGAGTTCTTCTTCATGTCCGAGCCCGCGGATCCTCTCCCCACCTCCTATCGGTGTGTCAGTGAATGTTTGGGCAAACAATGTTGCGACACCTCAGCCTAGAAACGCTAGATATGTTTCCTCCTCTGCCTCTCCTTCTCTTTCATCAACATTGGCGTCTTTCCCAACTTCTTCTTCGTCCTCCTTTGTCCCACAGAGTGGTTTCAAAGGATCTTTCCCTTCTGGACCCTGCCCTACCACCTCCCTAAGCCTCCGCAGGTCTTTCTCCTCCAGCCTGGCCGACAGACCTTCCAGCCCAGCCCGGCTCAACGCTGCTGCCCAGCGACGTTCCTGGGCAGACAGCAGCCGAAGGTCCCTAGGTTTCAGTGGAAATGCCCATCCTTCTTTTGACCAACACGAGTCCTGTCCGGTCAGTCCAAGGAGTGGATGGTCCTCTTACAGCAGCTCACCCGCATGCCTCAGCCCTGAAAATGGGCTTCAGTCCCCACCCTCATCCAGCAAGTTTTCCCCAGGGAACGGCACCGGGGGTGGGCAGCATTTTACCAGCGTGCCCTGGCCAGATGTGCGAGAGCTTTCAAACAAATACAATGGAACGGATATCCCGGATACAGGCGATACTTGCACCATCAGTGCCTCGTCTCCTCCCCCTGTGTCCTCCACCGCTTCATCAGACAGGCAGATAGACTGGGAAGATCCCGAGTTACAGGAGGGAAACTGTCGGAGCCAGCTGATCTGCGCCTACCTTAGCCGACCCTCCAGTGAGCAAAACCTCACCTCCTCAAGTCTGACTCTGTCCACCTCAGGAATGACCTCTCCTCCACCTGCCCCCTACCAACACCACCAATTCCACATCAAACCACCGCCTCAGGTTCAAATCTATACCACAGCACCTCCTGTGTCCCCAGTCTCTTCTCCCCTGCCCTCAAGAGCATCACCACTACCCAAACAGGGCAACCACAAGGCCAGTTATGCCACCACAGTCAACCTACAAATTGCTGGAAGTGGCAGAATAACCTCCTTCAGCACGGCCCAAGTTAGCCTAACCCAAACCCTGCAGGGTGGAGCAGGAGCTGGAGTAGCAGCACAGGGGCAGATGGTGAGGAGAGTAAGCATCAGCGGACTCTCACAGCTTCCTTCAGCTCTTCCTCAGAACTGTAACAGGATATAAAGCAGTGAGACTAGTCTTTCATTCATGGAGCCAGAAGGGAAAATATGTGCAAAGAACACAGCGGACGTGGTTTTGTTTCTCACGAATGGTCCCGCCCTCACCTCGCCGTGTAAGATAGATGTTTTATATGTGCAGTCTTCACATGTCGCAACAAACAAAACAAGTTTTTCACTGTCTGTTATAAAAGATGGACGTAGCCACAGTGACGTCACAGGTTGGTTACGAAACAGGAAGTGGTGAGCGAGGGGTGGGCCTGAAACAGCCCTCAGTCAAAACGTTAACCCACCACGAAGCACTGTCATCTTTATCCTCCTTTCCTGACTCTGATGGGACCAAAATTTCCACAACTCATAACTGAAGGTTCATCAGGAAATTGAGCCCATTGTTTATACGGGCCTCACGTTTTTATCTGACTCTGAATGCATGCTGATGGAAGTGTTTACAGAAAGGTCAGAATATGGCGCAGAAGAAAGGACTTTGTAAGTAACACTGTTCCTATGTGATCTCCCCGTCCACAGCTGGATGTGATGGATTATGACCAGCTAAAGGTTGGAAGATTGCTTTGATCAGTTCTGGACTACCTGTGGATGCGTTTGAGACTTTTTTTTGGAAAAGACTTTCAAACTTTTAGCATTTATTGAGCTGGACTACATCCCAACCCTGCAAACAGATGTTTTGAAGGTCCAACTATGCTGTATCCAATCATGTGTATTATTTTTGTGATCTTTTCTCTTTTTTAAAATATATATATATATATATATATATATATATATATATATTGTGTTGGACAAACATCCATATGCGGCTGTCTGAGGCCAGTGTGAGGCCAGTGTTAAAACTTGTTAACTGTGGTTAATGATCCATCTCTTTTTTTAATCCTTTTTCCTTCTTTTTTATCTTATTGTTTATTTATGAAGTTAGTCTTATTTTCTTTGGCACTTAATATCCTTAAAGTAATTTTGGTATTTTTGCACAGTGTCTTCAGCTCTTGGGTGCATGCATGAGTGTGTGTATGCGTGTGTACGTTTGACATGACGTGTCTGGTAAAGTTTTACTTTTAACTTCAGACCAAGCTGATATCTGTGTTTTTGCTGAACTTGGTACTCACTCTGCTGATACCAGCGCCGTCCAGAAACCTCCTCCGGAAAACTCGTGAACTCCAGAGGTTGCCAAGATGGATACTGGAGCATTAGCAGACTTGGGTCACTCCTCAGTTTGGACACATATTTTCACTGAGATTTTTTTTTCACTACACTTTTATTTATATAATCCCAAGACACGAAAACAGTTGCTTCAAACTGCTTCATATTGTAGGGTAAAAACCATACAGTATTATAAAGAAAGCCTAACAATCAGACAACCCCATATGAGTAGCAGTCGGAAGTCCTAAAAACTCGCTGAAAAGCCTTCAGCTGATCCAAAATGCTGCAGCAAGAGTCCTGACAGGGACTAGAAAGAGAGAGCAGATTTCTCCTGTTTTGGCTTCCTGTTAAATCCAGAATTCAAAATCCTGCTCCTCACATACAAGGTCTTAAATAATCAGGTCACATCTTATCTTAATGACCTTGTAGTACCATATCACCCTATTAGAGCACTTGGCTCTCGCTCTGCAGGCCTACTTGTTGTTCCTAGAGTATTTAAAAGTAGAATGGGAGGCAGAGCCTTCAGTTTTCAGGCCCCTCTTCTGTGGAACCAGCTTCCAGTTTGGATTCAGGAGACAGACACTATCTCTACTTTCAAGATTAGGCTTCAAACTTTCCTTTTTGCTAAAGCATATAGTTAGGGCTGGACCAGGTGACCCTGAATCCTCCCTTAGTTATGCTGCAATAGACGTAGGCTGCCGGGGATTCCCATGATGCATTGAGTTTTTCCTTTCCAGTCACCTTTCTCACTCACTATGTGTTAACAGACCTCTCTGCATTGAATCACACTTTTTCTCTGTATGTATTATTGTAGGGTCTACCTTACAATATAAAGCACCTCGAGGCCACTGTTGCTGTGATTTGGTGTCATATGACTAAAATTTAATCTTTTAACAGGAAGAAACATCCAGCAAAACCAGGCTCAGGGAGGCACGGCCAGCAGCCTACATCCGCATATCTAAGGGAGAATTAAAATTTTCCTCCTGTTAAAGCAAAACACACTGTTCGAGTTTTGCAGCTTAGTCAATACTTCAAAGAACAGGCAGGAAAGAAATATGATTGCTATCTCAAAATCGTCCATAGCAACAGTGTGAAAGACTTTAAGGCCACTGAACGACCCACAAGCATCTCGTGTTGTTAGGTAAAATGTGTATTGCTGGAATCATTCACACTGATTTCTGCATCAAAAGCCTCTTTGTGAGAGCTCGACTGTTGCTAGCAGATCTCCTACAGATTGCGTGGAAGACACCGACTCATCTGCAGAAACTCGCCGAGCTGGAGTTGAACTTTAAAACGTGCCTTACCTCTAAAACCAACACTTTTCTAATGGCAGATGTTCTCCACTTCCAGTTTTTGTGTCACACACAGTTTCATTACCAGTTGGCAAATGTTTGCAGACAGGTTGGCATCCTCCTTGTCACCTACTTGCAACTGACGCAACTTGCAATAGCAAAAGGAGGTTTTGGTGTGGCTCAATTTCACGATACCAGCTGCCAGCAACCGCCCACAGCCACCTGCCAGCTGGTCAGAGAACACAAAGCCTTAGCTGATGTACTTCCCTGGTGATGCTTGGAGTTGAAGGTTTTTTCTTTTACAGTTACATTATTGTATCTTGAAAGATTGGTTATTAAAAGAATCAAAAATATGAAACTAATGCATGTTTAAAAACATAATAAAACGCTGAATGAGTTGTGAGGTTTCTGCAGGGCACTGGTGGCAATCTGCAGGGACCAGAATCTTACTGGTAACAGGTAAAAAAGGGAACTTCAACTAAATCTTCTTCCAGTAAACCTGAGACAGTTTGAGAAATACAGGAAATAAAAGTGTGAGTTTTAAAGCCCGACCTCCTGCCTCTGGCATCTGTGACATCTTTACCTGCCTTACCTGTGAGTCCCCATCTTGCCACACACCAGGTTACATGCTGTCAGGGGTAGACATTTGTTCAAACACAAGTAAGAGAAATGAGACAACTGCAGACCGACTCAGAGTGTAATTAGAAAACGTGCGCACGGGTGAATGCCTCTGAGAAGACACACACACCGAGCACAGGCTCGCTTGCTTTATTTATAAGGCAAAAATGGGTTACATAGTACTTCCTCTTTTAACTGTCAGGGAAGAGGTTAAACATTAAATCAACTTATCTGATCTTTCACACACTGGGATAAGAATACAGAAGTATATCATGCTTTATCTGACATCACAGACACTAAAGGAAAAGAATGCATCATTATATCATGCTGTCAAACACCTCAGACACTGAGGTAAGGAATGCATCAGTTTTCCTTTAACAATAGACTTGGTTAGGTGAAAATATATGAACACACTAAATATAAGGCATACTTGGTTAAAATATAAGGCTTACTTGGTTAGAATATAAGGCTTACTTGATTATATTGTATTATAGAGATTTGGTTATAATGTATAATGTAGAAAATCTCTAACACATGCCAACACCATCAGCGCCGTCACATTTTCTGATATTAAGCTTGGATTACAGGAGCCAGTTAAACCTGATGCAGTCCTGAGCCTGCTTGTTAAAGCAGATTGCCAAAGAGCTGCTGCTGACTGAACTCCTGTGATATGCACACTACTCCTTTAAGTATTTGTGCAGTTTCAGTTTTGCTTCTATTCGACTTTAACCTTTAGTTTCCGCATGCCTTCTCACGCATTCTTTGTTGATCTGCAGTTCATCATTAGCCGTCCTCACAACCGGACTGTTGGTAAGAGCTCGTTTTATTTCTAAGATTTAATGAGAAATCCAGCTGGTTTTAACTTCTGTGTACATGTTAAAGAATTAATGCTGGTGGCAGATATAACTAAATATAAGATGAAGCATTTTCACAGTAGGGTCATGATGGCAGTTAGGAGTATATGTACGGTTGGAGGAGGTTAAATCATAGAGTGAAGTATAGGAAACATTGGAAGGCTGAGGGAACGTGACTATCTGAACCTGAACCCTCCACAGTACATCCAGAACTTCTGTCTTCAGTCAGTATTTACAGTGGCAGCATTTCAAAATCATATTTATGAAAAAGGAAGAAGTTAGCATTTCTCTGTCTAAACATACAGTTAGGCTCATATATGTTTATATTTGGACTGACACAAGTTTGGGTTTTTACCCGTTTGTTGAAACATATTCCAATTATAGTTAGAAAACGGACATGGACGTGATGTGCAGACTCTCAGCTTTCATTTGAGGGTTTCCAAATTCAAACTGGATGAAGGCGTTAAGAGTTGCAGCTCCTTAACACGTGCCACCCTCTTTTTAAACGGACCAAAAGTAACTGGACAATGACTCAAAGGCTGCTTCATGTTCAGGTGTGGGCAGATCCTTTGTTGTGTCTTTATCAATTCAGCCGATAAAAGCCTGGAGCTGATTTGTGTTGTGGTGCTTGAATTTGGATGATTTTGCTGTGAACAGACAACATGAGGTCAAAGGAGCTCTCCATGTAGGTGAAACAAGAAATCCTTAAACTGTGAAAACAGGAAAAAACATTTGAGAAATGCTGTAATATTAGGAAGGGTGATATCTACAGCTTTGTACATCCTGAGAAAGAACAAATGCACTGGAGAGACAGCAACGCAAAAAGACCAGGACGTCCACAGAAGACACCAGTGGGGTGTTACACCCCGGCCTAGGCAACCGGCGTGCAACGCAGGGAAATAAAAATAAGGAAAAAACACACGACAAAAAAACCCCCACTAAGGCTCTCCACCAAGTTCCCAAAACGGAAGTGTCTCAAAACGAAAGTATTGACAAAACCCATTTACAGCTATTTACAACAAACTATTTATTTACAACACGGGGGGAGATCGCGATCATGACAAACTGAAACACAAGGCTTAAATACATAGAAGGAGCAATCAGGGAATGGACCACAGGAGGGAAACACAGCTGGGGCAAATTAGACCTGACGAGACAAGGAAACGTAAACTGAACACACTGAGATAACACAGACTTTCAAAGTAAAGCAGGAAATACATGACAGTCACGCAAAAAACAAAACACTGACAACACCGAAACGTAACAGGGGTATGATGGCAGAATCGTCTCCATGGTGAACAGAAACCCCATCAGAGCAGCCAACCAAGTGAACGATGCTGTATCGATATCCACGCCACTTCACGAATCCAAAGGCTGGACTGGACGTTGCTAATAAACATTTTAAAAAGCCGGCGCAGACCTGGAAAAACATTCGTTGGACAAATGAGACCAAAATCAAGCTCTACCAGAATGATGGCGAGAATAAGAATGGAGCAGGCGCAGAACAACTCATGACCCAAAGCACACACATCATCTGTAAGACACGGCGGAGGCAGTGTGATGGCGGCCTGTGGCGTTGGGACACTAGTGTTTACTGATGAGGTGAGCCGAGTGAACTCGAGGTGTTCAGAGACGAGCGTGAGCAGAGGAACGATCACGGAAACAAAGAAGGAGAACAAGAACTAAACCTTCACCAGAGAAACGACAGCAGGAGCACAGACACTACAAACAAAAAACACTGGGTCAACGTCCCAGGACCGTGACAGCCAGAGCACACGCTACATATAGCTGGACATTGTCCATGTGCTATATGTGCTCCACGGCATTGCTGTGTTTCCTGGAACATGTCTTTATTACTCATCAGCTTCTAAGCAGCATTTTGAAGCCTTCAGGGACTCATTTAGCTGAGGCGAAGCGTAACAGACCGCAGCCGGCAGAGCTGCCTGTATCACCATCCATCTGGCAGTCAGAGGCCACACCCCTACTAATATAAACTTACACAGGTGAGTTGTAACTGTACAGATGTTATGAGGGGGGGTATGAGATACTGGTGGAAGAGCGAGGAACATCTGTCTGGTCTCAGGCTGATTTTGCAGATGTTCCCTCAGCTGACACCGTCCCTTAGCCCCTAAGAACAAAACCGAAACCAGTGATTCACAAATGTGTCAGTTTAAAACATGAAGCCTTTAAATGACAAACAGCAAACATCTGCAAAAAGCAGCACTAGACTTCTGGGAGAGACGAGGAACGTTGTGCCATTCCAGCTGCTTTACACGCAGATCCTCCGCATCCAAGAAATTGGAGCTCTTGTTCCAGGCTGTTCAACGGCACGTTATTAGGTATCATCATTTATGTTGAAGGAGACACAACTTTCACCATAAATTATGTTGCTTTTACTTCCCAGAGCCTTTCCTCCCAATACTGACCTGAGAAATTCCTCACCGAGACATGTGCCAGGGCTTAGTCGAGAAAACTGTGTGCTTTAAGTTGACTCTTGTTAGCAGATATGGGTTTGAGAGTCTGCACAAGCTCACAGAAGCTTTCATCGCCCGTCTCTGAGAGATCATTGTTGTTTTTATCATTAGCCTGGTTGCGGAAACTGCTCCCATTACTGTTAAGTTTGTGTGCTTTATGTAGTTTTGTAGTCAGTGCGCCCCAGGGCGGCTGTGGCTACAATGTAGCTTGCCATCACCAGTGTGTGAATGTGTGCGTGAATGGGTGGATGACTGGATATGTAAAGCGCTTTGGGGTCCTTAGGGACTAGTAAAGCGCTATATAAATACAGGCCATTTACCATTTACCATTAGTTTTTTGGCAGCAGCGCCGCACTGCCTCCTCGATGTGCATACCAGCTCTGATCCAAATCAAACAAAAATCAAACTGTTGCTCACTGATATCAGGGGGTCGGAGCTCCTAATCACACACAGATTAAGTTCACAGTATCGCACGTTTGAACCTTTTCCTTCACGCTGTGAGAAGGCTGCTGATCTTCTGCTGATATTACCACGTGTGCTGCCTGCAGCAGAGTTTGGAAATATTTGATAAATTTCACAATGCCTTTACATGTATTTACCTCATTAACTTTCAGCACTGTGCTGCTTTGATTTGAAGTCAGTGTTGAAGTTGTCATAACACTGATAATCTCACTTCTAGCTCGTGATGTAAGCATGTCTTGGTCCAAAGTACGACCAACCGCTCAAGTCCCAGTACCAAACTCTGACGCCCTCACAAGTCCTGCCATGACTTTCACTGCGTTCGCTCCATTGTTGTTTCCATATAACATGTTCTTTGGCACTGGTTCCATCTCTTTACTTTCAGTGAAAATGTTTTATCTCAGGTAATTGCGGCCCTCGCAGGTTTTGATGATTAGTCAGTCAGACTGTTGGCAAACACAGAGAAGCTCCAGGATGTGTGTTGAGTAGATTTTGTTCCCTGCAGGGTTTAGAGGAAGAAACACTGCACTTGGGATCGCTGGGAGCAAAGGAAACAGCTGGAGAAAAGAGGTGGGATCTTGAAAGTAAAATGCAAATAATCCAGAGGAGGAGGAAGAGGGGGAGGAGTGAGAAAGTGAAAACTGGAGGGTGAGAAGGGACAGAAGAGAGGGAGTCCATGCTCTCCAACCACGTGTAGACCAGCAGCTCCGGATAACGCACCTTTTCCCCCTGAAGTGAACCATCACCTGCCAAAACTCCACCACACTTGTCCTTCTGGATGTTCATTCCTCTTTTAATTAATTTCTCTTTTCCTTGGATAGCCGGGGCAGCAGACAGCAGAGGATAATGTGACGCAGATGATGGTTTTGCCGCCTGTGCCATGCAGAGGGAGAGGCCAGCTCTCGTGAGTGTGTTTGTGTTTCTGTGTTCTGTCAACATCATCGCCATCACCCAAAGACCATGCAGCAGGGACCTCTACGTGCAGGTCGAGAGCCTGAAGGAGAAAGTCTCCAACATCTCCAAAAAGGTATGACTGCAAGCCTTTATGGCTCACTTAGAAACACACGCACTTCATCACGCAACATCACGCAACGTGAACGCTTTTTAATGCTCGAAGGTCAAAAGCAGCTTTAGGCTTTGAGATTCGTACCTCACCCTGCTCAGCTTTACAATCCATACTGCTGCACTTCACAGAACTCAGGTGTGTGAACTGTGAACTGCAACAGTATCTTCGGTGCCTTATCTTGAAGATATGTAAGCATGCGTTTATTGTTGAGGAGGATGAGTCATGTAAAATAAGTACAGCACACACCTAACGCACACCTAAGCTGCAGAGTGACTTCTGCGTAGAAAGAACAAGTTTGTCACACAGAGGACGAGCTGAGGGGAGGAAGGGTTGTTTTCACTGAGAGTCGTGGAAAGCTGCTTCGGCAGAATGAGCATCGTCTCTGAGTCCCAGACATGCAGATCGTTTTCAGGTGTGACTCATTCAAAATTAATCCACAGGAGTTTTTTTCCCTGGAAAAAAAACCCTCCCGGGAAAAATGAGTCCGCTCTAAAAGTATTTGCGCTGCGAGCTGGGTGGATGTGGTTGTAGCTCCGTAGTGTTGTTTGCTAATTAGCACTAAGCATGCAGCTGAAAGCTGAGCCTGCAAGCGCACTTGAAGAGCTCTTGGCTTCGGGGGCTTCTGGTCTCAGAGGGTTTCATCGTGCACACAGTGAGCTCTTGTACCTGGAAAATGTTCCGCTTCTCGGTGGTTACGCACATGTGCAGCTAACTTTCTCTTTCCCTTCAGTTGTCGCTGAACTGCAGCCTGTACACACCCACCATGGAAGACTACGAGGTATGTGCCTGCACAAAGCACTGACTCACGTTTCAGCCCGCAGCTAAAAATGCCTGACAGACTAATAACTACAACACACAGAGGCAAAGATCCTCCGCTGACTAATCGCTTCAGCTTGTGCACATTCAGGTTAAAGGTCAAGCACTTTGTGCTCCGTGTTCAGTGATCTTAATGTTCTGCTGGAGCCGCTGTTTAAACATTTCATGTGTAACAGTGCAACAGATGGATGCAGTGAGTGAGAGTGAACGCAGCTTCAGGAAGCAGACAAGCACAGCTGTGACGCCGGGGTCAGGGGTCAAGTTACAGAATAGCTTCATTAACAGGGACATTGGCTGTGTCGGGAACACTGCAGGGTTCCTTCAAGACTCTGGCATAAATATCAGTGTCCAGTCCTTCAGGGTGAGGAGAACGTTTTCTACATGAGGCAGAGCAAATGTCATGTCTGCAGCAGCTCCGTGTTGGTGGCTCTGCTGCAGCGGCTTCCTGTGGCCTCCACGTGCACGCAGTCACCCTCAGCGCTGTGCACCGCGGCTTGTGGACGTTTTTATCCTCGTATCATTAAAAAAGGAAATAAAAGTTAAAATATAATATTGATGTCATTTTTACGACCGTGACAAAATTACATTTTCATTTTTAAAGCTTTTTCAACATAAAATGGACACGTTTGGTTTCTTCGAGCTTGTCGCCCAACTCGTTTTGGGAATTCTTCAGATGATGAAAGCTGCAGAGACCCACAGGGTCCGACACAATAACAGGTCTCCTCAGTCTTTGGTATTTTCCCATCATCTCAGTTGTATGACATTTCCTGCCACATGAATGGTAAATGGACTGGTTCTTATATACAACTAATTCATTCACCCATTCACACAGGCACTGACTGAGTATCTAACACTCATACACATTCACACTCAGAGCAACATGGGGTTCGTATCTTGCCCGAGGATATTTGGCATGCAGGCTGCATGGGATCGAACCACCGACCTTCTCGTTAGCGGCTGGTCTGCTCTGCCACCTGAGCTCCAGCCACCCCTGACAGATAAATGAGCTCAGTGTGCGTTCAGTATAGCTCGGGCTACAGGCTGCTGTTTATCCCTAATATGGTCATCTCGTGCACAGAAGCTCCACCCACTTGATGTTTAAACCCTCTTTTTGTCAGGAGCAGCCAATCAGAGGACAGTGGTCTTTAAGAGGGAGGAGCTAAAACAGCATGTTTTAGACAGAGAATGAACTGAGGGGGTTCACCGCGGCCACGTGTCCGATAAAGAAGGATTATTTTGAACCGCCAATCATGCAAAGCTGCTTTCTGAAGCTGCGCATGACTGTGACTGCTGTGATTTTTTCCTTCATGGCATCATTCCTTTGCTCTCTCTCCTTTCTCTCCCTCCAGCAGATTTGTCCCAGGACCACGATGCAATGTTTTGCTTCTGAAATTATTGTCCTCACGCATGAGTGGGAGCTCGAGCCCAAGTGGAAGAAATTGAATAGATTGCTGAGTAGACTGGCGTCCAGGATAAACCAGGTATGAGAAACAGCTAAAAGAGGAATTCACATTACTTCTAATGTAAGAGTTCTTTTAAACTGTGCATTCAAAACTGAGGCCCTGATCATCCTGCTGACTTTGAAGGAAATTTCATGGAAAGACTTGAGATGTAGGGTGTTGGCTTTGGTGGTCTGATGGCTTCATCGAACAATGACCTCCAGCTCCGATTGTGGAGGTTTGCATTACGTATGAGACGAGAAGTAGCACGTCCAAGTCTGAGACCGCAGTTGTTAGCTGGACAAGAGTGAAGTGCCAACTCCAGGTCAGAGCCACGTTTAAGTACCTCTGGGGTCATTTAGGAGGGAGAGAGAGAGCCAGTACTCCTTTCTATCTGAGCTGTGTGTCAGTGGCCTGTGATAAGGAGGCTGTGGTGGAGTCCCATAGTGCAACAAAGAGAGGCGCGACAAAGTTGTGGTCTGGAAAGACTAAAAACAATTAGACAGGTTGGTGTTACAATCAACATCTGCTGCACTGGAGAATCCATGACCCCAACACGACAGGCCCAGAGGAGAGCCAGGATACCCCAGAGTGATGAGCTCTCACAGTTGGCTTGGAAATATCTCAGGGAAATATCTAATTAATGAGATGACTGTTATAAGATCAGGAGCTGCTCAGGTTGTGGCCATACAGAGTTGTTTCCTGTGTAAAGCACAGTAACCACTGAAGGAAGGACTGATGAAGTAATACTGTGGTCGTTTATTAAGTAGACCAACTATGATTAAAGCCATTTGTTAAAATGAGCTCCTATTTGGAAACGGAAAACTTTATGAAGCTCAGTGGAACAGATGAGATATTTTCTTTGCGTGTGCTTTTGACCTTCTCACGTCACTCATGAATGTCACGGCGAGCTCAGAGCTTGTCTGGACTTTAGGAGGGTTTAGCTGCTGTGACTGGGTTTCCTGCACGTGTGATTCTGTGAGAGCAAAACTGAGAATCACAAACCTGGAACATATTCCCACAGATGACCTTCTGCCCCTGCTTTCAAAGAAAGATTGGGAACAGCCTGGATCAGCTGATATGCCACAGCTGCTGCTCTTTCCCAAAAAAAAGGACCTGATGAGAACTCACACATAGAACTCACACATAGAACCCACACATAGAACCCACGCATAGAACCCACGCGTAGAACCCACGCATAGAACCCACGCATAGAACTCACACATAGAACCCACGCATAGAACTCACACATAGAACCCACGCATAGAACCCGGACACAGAACCCACACACAGAACCCACACAGAGAACCCACACATAGAACTCACACATAGAACCCACACATAGAACTCACACATAGAACCCACGCATAGAACCCGGACACAGAACCCACACACAGAACCCACACAGAGAACCCACACATAGAACTCACACATAGAACTCACACATAGAACCGACACATAGAACCCACACATAGAACCCACGCATAGAACCCGGACACAGAACCCACGCATAGAACTCACACATAGAACCCACACACAGAACCCACACATAGAACTCACACATAGAACCCACGCATAGAACTCGCACATAGAACCCACGCATAGAACCCACACACAGAACCCACACATAGAACCCGGACACAGAACCCACGCATAGAACTCGCACATAGAACCCACACATAGAACCCACACAGACACGAAGAGAACATGCAAACTCCACACAGAAACCTGATGGAGTCCAATTTCCTCCAAATATTTATTTTTATTTGACTTATTATTTTAATATTTATCACGTTTTTAGCATGTCTGTCATTTTCAGTTACGTTGTTTCTCTTTTAGTTGTGTGTTCATTTTCTTTCTACTTGGATTATAACATATTTGCCTTGATGTAAAGCGCTCTGTTGTTTTTCAGTCACTGTACGAATAAAAACAACAACTAATAAAAACTTAAACGCTTAACAACAAGAAGTTTGTCTTTCCTCTGAAACATTTATGTGATGGACCGGGAAGATTTATTTTAATTTGATGACGATGACATGTACGCCAACACGTTGGCAGTTGTTAGCGCTGTTTCCTAACAGCAACGAGGTCGTGAGTTTGACTCCACCCTCTGACTTTTCTGTTCTCTGTGTGTCTGCGTGGTTCCCTCCGGCTTCCTCCCACAGTCCAAACCCATGCCGCTGGTAGGGTTGCGACAGACTGGTGACCAGTCTGGGATGTACCCAGCCTCATGCCCTGTGGTAGCTGGGATAGGCTTCAGCCCCCCTGCACCTGTATTGGATTATGCAATTTTAAAGTCAGTGTCTGGGATTTTTAAGGCACCTCACTGACTCCTTCGAGCAGTTCCTCCAGAGGAGGAACTGCTCGTTTATTTAAGCACAAGTTCACATTTGGTACTTAGAAGTGAGAATTGTAATGATAATGTAACCATTACAGGATTAAAGCCCACAGTGAGGAGCATTGCTGGTAGATTACGTTACCCTCCCAACAATTTTTGTTTTCTGGTGAAAACCTTGAATGCTCCAACTGCCCTTCAAGTCTTGGTTGTGTTCCAATCTTCTTCCAGACAATAACACGTATTTCTGTTTCTTCTCCGCAGACAGCGTCAAAGTGTCGTCGTTGTGAGGTCATGAAGGAGGAAAATGCAACGACCTTTCTTGAAAATCTTCTGTGGACTGTTGAGAAATCTAACAGTGACTACTGTTAGGACTTTCAGAAGAGACTACATGGCATGACTTTCTTTTCGTTAACTTTCTATTAAACCACCTGCACACAAATAAAGTGCAGAATGCATGATGCAGCTCGGTGGTATTTGAGGTGCAGCTAGAGGCTAACGCAGAGTTCTGGGTGGAAAAAGCTTGCTTGTAGTCTCATATCAGCTAACATAAACGTCTCACTGATGACGTCATAAAGAAGACACAGTCAGGTCCCAACTAAGCTGCAGTCAATTGCTGAGAGCACACTGGTCACTTTAATGTGCTTTAAATATCTGTGTATTTGTATCTGCTAATAATGAGTATTATTATATTAATAAGGCTTCTACCAAGCAGTTGGACAGTGGGTGAAAAGGGGGTGTTGGGTCAGTGTGTTTATTGGCCTTGGTAAACTGATGGAAGAACACCAAGGATGGCAGGAAACAGACCTGCCTACTAGGGGTGCAACGATACACAAAATTCACGGTTCGGTTCGATACTTTGGTGTCACGGTTCGATATTTTTTCGATACAAAAAAAATGTTCATGCCTTTTTAATTTGTCATTTATTAAAATTATAAATATATATTTTAACTCAAAAGTACAGTTTTTAAATTTAACCCTAACCCTTGTGCGTGTTTTTTATTTTGACAGCGAATGCGCACCTGCGGACCACTTATGTGCAGCCCTGGTTTTTTAGCTCGTCATATTGCAGCCACAGAAATTATTTTGTCCATGAAACCATAAAGCTGCACTTTCTTTTTGCCTCATAGTCTGATTTGTCATAACTTCTCCGTTTTGTGGTAAGCTTTTCTTTGGCTGTCACTTCTTCACCCTGACCTGTCTTATTTGGCTCAGCAGAACTAAAATATATATCTGTCTGTGAAGGTTCTCAGTCATCCAGGTCATCGTAGTCAAATATAAATCCTGCTGCTTTTACACGCACTCACATAAGCTCAGCGATTCTCTGCGATCAACCTCTCACATGTTTAAGCTGCAGGAGATTTCACTTGTCATGTTTGCATAGTAAGCTAACGATTAATAAGACGATGTCAGAGGAATTGGTGCACAAATTTTCATCACTCACAGATCAGTGCTGTCGCTCTCTATACACAGTTCGCACGATTGCAAAGTGAAAGCAAAAAAACAAGCGTAAATTCAAACGCGATTTCAATATGTCACATATTGACAGTGGCTCACCGATGCCAATGACATAATTACCCAGCTACATTTCTGAAAGAATGCAAAAGCATTGACATATATTTTTCCTACAATAGCCCGACGGGCAGGGAAGAGATAGATTTTGGTAGCCCGACTGAAAAAAATCGCTAGCTCCGGGACGGCGGGCTAGCGATATTGCGAGCCCTGTATCTGATTGAGGAATCACTCATCTTTGGAAAAGAGAGTTTATTACAGAGAAATGTCTCTTTCCAAAATAAAAGCTATACTATCCGCTTCTTCTGGGCTATATTCTCAGCAGCATAAGGAGAATCATGTGCTAACAGCTGTCTAAATGACTCGGCTAACGTTAGTAGCATGCTTGTTGTTTTTGTCTTTGCACTAGGATGATGTCGGCGTAAATGTGCAGTCATATTCGTTGTGTTCCCACTAGTGCTTTCAGGTTAATCTCGTTGAAATGACCTTAACGCCACAACACGGCAAATCTCCGTTAACGAGCTACCGCCGATCGCCCCGTGCATGGGGCTAGACGGCCAACACGTTAACGAGCTAACTGCGCTAACACACTAGCTCCCACCCATGTAATTGAGCATTGCGTGGCACATCCAACATACTGTTTTACTTTAGTCCATGACTCGCTTACCTTCAGGGTCATACGTCACATGAAAACCAAAATAATTCCAAACGCCAGATCTGAATGAGGGTGGGGGAGGTCCATGTTGTAAGGAGAGCTTAACTTCTGTCTCGCTAGCTTGCCCTGCGCTCTTCCTTCTGACGATGCTGTCTGTGTTGAGCGCTCAGTGAATCTGCGTTCGACTACTCCGCCTAGGCTGCACTGTCGACCCTAGGCGGAGTAGTCGAACGCAGATTCACTGAGTGCTCAACACAGACAGCATCGTCAGAAGGAAAGTTGATAAAATAAATTACAAATGTTGTATTGTTCGATACATATGCGTACCGAACCGAAAGCACTGTATCGAACGGTTCAATATCGATACGAATATCGTTGCACCCCTACTGCCTACATATTTCACAACCATAGACACCATCACAGAAATGTGCGACGGTTTCTGAGGACGTGGGACTTCCTGAGGATCGGTCGAAAGCCACTGCCACATTATTCATGCATCAGACATTATAAGGCAATGGACAGCTGCAAGGACAGCACTGCTTACGCCTACTGTGGCCAAAATATGCTCCTATACAGCTCTGATGTAAACCTCAGAAACATATAAAGCTTTTTCCACTTGTCTAATAAGCTCATTCTCTCCCTGCTTTGATCTGATGCTCCTGTATTTAGTTCAGTACAATAAACTTCATTTTGAATGTAAACTGATACACGCTGTTCACTCTTATTTCTTGCACCTTCAGAATAAAATGACCCCCTTCTGTCTTTTTGTACAGCTTGGTTAGATAAACGTTCATGTAAAGTTAGATGGTAAAAATGAATTATTTCCAGGTAAGTGAGCTTCAAATGAGAAAGTCCCAGCGTCATATTTTTAGAGCTTGGAGTGTTCTAGTGTAGCTTGGCATCATATCTACGAAGCCCCTCAGTTCATCCTCAATCAGCATTGACTCTAATGGCCCACTCTCTCCTAATTGGAGAACTTTTGGGAGCCTGCTGTGAGCTAGTCTAGAAGAACCGTTCACTTCCCATTAATGGTAAATGGCCTGTATTTGTATAGCGCTTTACTAGGACCCCAAAGCGCTTCACACATCCAGTCATCCACCCATTCACACACTGGTGATGGCAGCTACGTTGTAGCCACAGCCGCCCTGGGGCGCACTGACAGATGTCAGTATAATCCCATTGTACATTAACTGGATCGACTCCACTATTTGGGAGTTTAGGCACTTTAGTATGAACAGCTGGAAACCATCTACCCCCTGAGACTGACAGACCGTCGGGTTTGTTTTTATCTTCAGAGTCTTATTTAAACCAGATGCTAACAAACTAAATGTTTGAGAGAAGATACGGCCTGTTTTCAAGTCTGTTTTCGTGGATACCTTCTACTCGTGTTCAGGTTCCGGTGGGTGAGCGTCCTTTTGCAGCCAAACTCAGCTGGCTCCTCTAAACTCCTTTAAAGAGCTAATCAAAGTGTTAGACATCGTTTCAGAGTGTGACACCGAGGTGAGGGTATGGTGGGTGTCTGGGGGGCTAAAAATGCTGTCCAACACACATGAACACACATGAATCAACGCTACATATGAGCGGGTGGAGGGAGGTTTGCAGTCTTCACACCCCCCGTTCTCTGTTGCCTGTTGGAGCGGGGGTGCTGGGAGGAGGAGTTGGCCGTCCGACTGCGGTCTGGAGTGTGGGGCCTCCCTGCTGCTGTGGAGTCGGGGCGGTCTGCCTCTCCCCACCGCAGGGAAAAGGGTAACACCACCTGGGTCTGGGTGCAGTTTCCCCCCCCAGGGGGCACCTAGACCCGGTTCGTAGAGTACGCTTGGGGAGTGTGATCGTGTGTACAGCGTCTCTTTATGTCTGTCTCCACGTTGGTTGAGTGTGGAGTAAGTGCATATGAGAGCATGAGGGTGGGAATGGATGTTTGTATCTGTGTGTGCCTGTATGTCTGTGTCTATATGTCAGGTTGGGTATCAGACGCCACCTCTCTGGGGACATCTCAGGCCCTCCAAGGTTTGGAGGCCTATCTCCCCCTACCACCACTTCCCCTGCCAGTGGCGGACTCCCTCAGACATCGGTGCGTTGGTGGTTCTTTGTGTCTGGGGGTGGGCGTCCAGGTACACACCGGCTCACTCCTTGGCGGCCGCTTATCGGGGCCTGGAGCCTGGGGCTCGCTCGGGCCACTTCGGAGGTGGGGTTAGAGACCATAACGCTCGCATCCTATCAGCTGGCTTGGAACATTGCACGGGCTAAAAAGCCACACAATGAAGGGGAGTTCGTTAAAAAATGCCTCAGTGACCTTGTTGAAATCTTGTCTCCTGAAAACAACAAATTAAAACGCGTGGTATCAGACGTCCAACTGTCCCGCCACACTGTTGAACACAGAATATCGGACATTAACACGGCTATTAAATCACAGTTGCACTCTGACCTTCAAGCATGTGAGTATTTTAGTGTCGCATTGGATGAGAGTTGTGATATAGAAGACAAGCCTCAGTTGGCAATATTTTAGGGTCTGTGTCAAACGATTGTGTGATCAAAGAAGAGCTCCTGGATATTGTGCCATTAAAAGACAGAACCCGTGGCATAGATGTGAAAGAAACCATGATGGCTGCATTTGAAAAAGCAAATCTGCCCATAACGAAATTAACTGCACCGCCACGGATGGAGCACCAGCCATGATGGGATCTGTGAACGGGCTTGTGGGGCTGTGCAAAGCTGACCGAACTATTCCTGACTTTTGGAATTTCCACTGCATCATCCACATGGAGCAACTCGTGTCTAAATCATTGAATTTAGATAACGTCACGAAGCCTGTGATGGAAATCGTCAACTATATCCGCACACATGCGCTTAACCACAGGCAATTCAAGAATCTCATCGCTGAGCTGGACCAAGGGCTTCCAGGTGACCTGCCGCTGTGAGGTGGCTGTCAAAAGGCCGGGTACTCTCTCGCTTCTTTGAGCTTTTGGATGCCGTGAAACTGTTTATGGAAGAGAAGGACTATCCCGAGCTCTCAGACCTCAAGTGGATTATGGATCTGGCCTTTTTGGTCGACATGCTGTGTCACTTGGACAGACTGAACCTGACAGTTAAGAAGAAACAGCTGGAAGCATCATATTGCAACTCATGAGCAGAAAAATCGCCAATCTACACAAACTGTGTTAACTGTGGAACACTTTCAGAGCCGGCACATCTGGAAAGGCTCCATCAGTGCTGAAAGGTATAAACAGGTTTAAGAGCAACATCTGCTCCATGCTGATGTTTCTCAGGAAGGCCTTTGTGTTTGAGCAGGACGATGCTGAACCGCAGACTGCTTCTATTCCAGCCTCACGGCTTCGGAGCAGAGGAGCCTGCAGTCCAGACCTCTGACCAGCTAACAACATCTGGAGCATCACGAAAGCAACAAGAGGACGAAGCAGAGCCAGAACTGCTGAGCAGCTGGCATCAGACTGGTGTTAGAGAGCAAACATGGACCTGTCCTACTTTTACAGACGTGTCGCTGCATCATGTTCCCAAGGAGCTCCTATTTTTATCACCATGGTTCATGTTCACAGTTTGATATGTTTCTGTGTTCTACTGTGAATGAAATACAGTTTGAGACTTGAAGTCACTGCACTGCTTTTATTTCCATTTTACACAACAGCTAACTATTTTGTACTTGGGTTGTATAAAGATGCTCAAACATTATAGTGAAATACCACACACAGAGTAATAGTGCAGAAAATCCTGGTGTAATAACCAGACACACTGCAGGAACTACAATAACTACATTTATGGAACCTCTGAGCGGACTCAGTGCTGCTGTTTATCTCTAACATTCCAGCTGGGAAACATTTAAACATTAACGCTCTCTGTCCCGCGGCCTCAACGTAAACTATTCTAGTTTGTTGCCCGACGAGCCAAAGTGAAATTAATGAGCGAGTCTTCTTCTTGATTAACAGCCTGCAGATGAAACTGATTCATTTTCTTGTGTTCTAGTAGCATCAGTCTGAATCTTGGCAGCAGATGACCTGTTTGGACAGCTGCATTCATTTACTGGTGTTACTGGCTGGATGCATGCAGTCGGTGTGGTGCTCCCAGCTGACTTTAAGCTCAAACTCTAAGCATTTGTCATGGTGAAAATAGCGCCACCTTCAGGGCACTGAAAACATTGACTCTGCCTCATGAGCTCATTAAGCTCCCTCCGTCGTACACCCCTCACAAACCGAGCCCAGGACCAGGCAGGGGTTTGATACGTCTAAGCTCCACCGGGATGTGAGCGAACGAAGCGCTTTCAGTGCAAAGCAGGAGCCGATTCAGAACTCTGGTCGTGTTTAACCTGAACGTCTGTCGCTGAAATGCAAGAATATGAGACAGAACTGCTCTCAACACTGAAAATACTCCGAATGATCAAGAAAAACCTGCAGAAACATAAAGAGAGACGTCGACCCGTGAGAGAGTAAAAACACACCATGTGCACGTGTCCTGCTCCAACACCGAGCTCCCTTTAATTCATTCGTACAATGCAAGATTGAGTTTTGCACACATGACATCAGTCGGAAGAGTTTTCAGCATCACATCTTATTTAGAGCTATTTATAGCTACAGGCTGCCACCGCTTCATAACGCGCACACAGGCCGTCATGGAGGAGCTTTAGCTGGTTAGTAATTGGATTCAGACAGTTTTAGCTCAGTTTCAGGGCTGACAGCAGCTCTCTGGGCCCTCTGGAGGAAAACTGGGCGGTAAGTGTCTCTGCTGAGAAACGAAGTCCGAACAGAGCTGTGCGGTAAAAGAGAAAAGCTTAAAATTAACGAGACGGCTCTTTCAGGGGCCGCTTCACCCTCTAACCCCAGAGACAGCAGCTTGTCCGCTCCTGCGCATGCTCGGTGGGCCTCGTGGACCCCGCTCAGTGTGGCGTACATTTGTAGGATTTCCCCAGCAGCCCTCCATCAGCTCTCAGGCTTGTCCTTGTTGGGCCCCATGAAGTCCACGCCGTCGATGGGGATCTCCTTCTCCTTGATGGCCGCCTGCACGCAGCGCTGGTACTTCCGGAAGCTCTCCGTGCACGGGTCGCCGCTCCGGTCGCCCTTCAGGAACTTCTCGGCAAACCAGCGGTTGAAGCAGGTGTCGTACTCCCGCTTCAGCTCGGTACAGGCCTCCCCCACGCTGTTCATCTCCGGGAAAAAACACCGCTCGGCTCAGAAACGACAGAGGAGCGAAACCTGGAGGACCTACCTGCCGTTCCAACCCGGTCAGCGACAACGACATGCGCACTGTGGCTCTCCTTGGAGTGCGCCATGTGATTGGCTGGTTTGGAGAAAACGGCGTACCTGCGTGAGGACGTAACAAAGATTTGTACAAAAGAGGTATTCACTCTGAGGAGAAATTACGAACCCGAAGTGTTTTTAAAAAATACATAGTTAAATAATGGAAATATTTTAAATGTTGATCTATTTACTAAAATGTACCTTTAAGGCTGCCATAATCATTTGTGGCAAATAACAATCATATATAGTATGTAGTTGTATTTTTCCTCTTCCGTTTTTCTTTGTAGCAAGTTTAAATTCATGTCCTCTTCATTTGTCAAAATGATTTCTAACAATTTGTGTTGCTTTTTTGTAGTTTTTATTTATTTAATTATTTTTAATAAATATTTTTTATGCCTTTTCTCTAATAAAACAGCTTAGTCTCTAAACTGAAAAACTTAAAGATATATGTGTTGGTTAATTTACTTTTATGTACATATACGTATACTTTTTGATATTTATGATTTATCTGTGTGTTTTTTACTTTAGACGTTTGATAAATTGAAGAAACAAACGTGTTCTCAAAACATGGCGGAGTGGCACCTCGTCATCGTTTACCTACCCATTGTGCAAAACCCCGCGAGAGTTTTTGAGCAGCTTTCCGAAATCTCGCTGTTCCCCGAGAATACGCAAAGAATCACCAGAGAGGCAGAAATAAGCTTATATTCATATTTATTCATCAAAGATCTGGATTAAACCGGCTCCCTCTGGTTGAAGCAGGTAAGGAAGACCCGCAGAGCTCGTTATTTAAGCTCTGACTGCAGCTGCTGACGGGGTTATTGGACCCTGCCTCTGTGCTATGCATTAGCCTCTCCTGCTGGGCCCTTCTGGTTGTTGTGGCCGCGCAGCCGGACTTCGATTCAAGCTTCACCGAGCTGCTTTGTGAATTTTTCCGTTGCTGAAAGTGCTTCTGTCCGCAGAGACGAGATGTCCGACAGCGAGGACAGCGACTTCTCCGACAACCAGAGCGAGCGCAGCAGCGATGGAGAGGCCGAGGAAGTGGAGGAGAATGAGGTGAGCTAGCCGGCAAGCTACGTGTGCTAACAGGAGGTAAACAGAGAGGAGAGCGCAGCTGCGACATGTGCGGCAGGATACCGAGGAAGAACGCAGTCAGACCTGCATAAAAACGGCACAATTTATAATAAAAAGCTAAGAAACTTTATGGGAACAAACCCGGTCGTGTGTGTATGTGTGTCTACTGGTCTTATTTGATCCGGTAAATTTGCTGCAGTCGACTGGATTTATGGCGGGACTATCTATAAAATAGAGTAAATAACCAGTTTTATAAGTAACTTTATGACTGTGAGTTATTGTACCTCCTCTGTGCCCACGTTATAATCCACGCAGTCCTCTTCAGATGTTGGGGCTCATTCTACAGATGGAGTATTAATAACGTGGTCACTTGTTGGCTTCACATAAATCAGAGGTTAATGTTTTTAAAAAGTCTTTTTTGTACATTGACTTAAAGAGCTTTGGTGTTTTTGGCACCGGTGTTACTCCTGTGGCATTTTTAAAGGCTTTTATGAATTATTATTTCCTGAGTCACAGCAAAATAATACATGTAATGCAGCAAATCAGGAGCTGATCTTTTATTGTTTTCACGCTGGTGTGTTAAGTGTGATCGTGTGATGTTTTTGAAGCTGTTTTTGCTACAATAGGGTGTTAAATATGAAACACACAAAAACACCAGTGACACAAAGAGTCACGATCCTCCTACCGGACCAAAGGAGGGTTAATAATGACCAAAAACGTAGAATTCTTTGGATTAAATGTTCATATTTAATGTAAAATAACTGTTGATAAAGTTTTTCTGCCCTCGGGCATCTGTGGTGTCACCCACAGTAACGGCTCTGCTCTTACTCAAAATGAAAGTAACACCTGTGACGGTTTGAAAAATCCCTGCGTGGCACCAGACCACAGGTACTTTACACCCACTCGAACTAAAAGAGAACATTTCTGATAAATAAAGGAGACACTGGACTTACCACAAGCAATGTTTTTATAGAGCATCAGGAAAGGGAGTTGAGTGACATCACCACCGCCGTGTTTTGATTCTGCTTTTTAAAATACTTACCTGCTGTTTGTGCCTTTGGGCTCGAACACTTCGGTACAACTGCTTTAAAAGCAAATGCTGTCAGACTGATGACCGAAGACTTTTTATTTTAATGTAAAATTAAATGTCCCGTTTGTGTGTGATGTTCCTGTAAAAGCTGCCGTCTTCGACAAAACTCTAGAATATAACTCTTGAGCGTTCATGAGACTTTTTACCCAGATAAGTAAAGGATGTGCAAATGTTACTATACAAATGTCATTGCAGTTTCTCCCTCTGACGGGAAATTTGACTTATTTATTCATCAGAGATGCGTTTGACTGACGATAGGCCAACAGCCTTTATGGCACCAAATTTCTGAGTGAAAAAATAATTTGCAGGGTCTGTTCTCAGATGAGGCTCAGATCTCTGAGGCTGTGTTTATAAACCATCCCTGGAAAAACAGAAGAAGCGGAGAAGCAGCGGACTCTCGCAGCGGGACCAGAGGGGATGCAGGAGATTAATTTTCATCTGCTTTTGTTGTTGTGTCACCAGGAGGAGACGGGCAGCCCAGTGGGCAGTGACAAGGTAGCGGATGAGGAGGGGGAGGACCTGGAGGATGAGGAGGAGTACGACGAGGAAGAGGAGGAGGATGACGACGACGACCGTCCGAGGAAGAAGCCGAGACACGGAGGGTTCATCCTGGATGAAGCTGGTGTGAACAGACGACGATCTCTCAGACTCCTCGTGATGATGATGCACGTCTGACCCTGTGTTTGTCTGTCCAGATGTGGACGATGAGTACGAGGACGAGGATCAGTGGGAGGACGGAGCCGAGGATATTTTGGAGAAAGGTAAGAAAGTGAAGATGAGAGCTGTTAGGAATCCTGCAGCATGAGATTGATTCTAAACTCCAGACTCGATCCCGAGGCTCCGACTGACGGATCGTGTCTGTTTAATCACGTTGCACAAACTGGTTTCATCCATTAAACTAGTGAACAGATTACTGAACGTGCTACACGATCCCAGTCTGCTGACAGCACACCTGCTGAGGTGTAACCTCAGCTCATTTCACGTTTGTGATTGAGCCGGGGAGCCGTCGCCATCCCGCCTCCGGACGCATCGCTTTTGTTTTTCTGCCGGTTCTTATTAAAGTCCGTGTTTCGCACACTGACGTTCAAAGAGTCCGATCGGTGTTCACAACCAAAACTATTGTGATGTCGCTGCTTTGAGGAGCGGGACGAGGCCCGCGTTAGTCGTAGCCCGTCTTCAAAGCGACTTCAGTGCATCAGGGCGGCGCTAAAATGGCAGTGAGCTGCGGTGTGTTTGTGACTGAGCGGAACAGGTTGGCAGTTACGTGAACCTCCACGAGCAAATAGCTGAAAATCACAAATCTGTTGCCGTCTACACAGAACATCAAATTAACTCCAGCCCGAGCCTCCGAGACGTGGAGCAGATTCAGAAATTGCTCCACGGCGTGGTCGGTGCAGGACGACAGTTTAGCTGCACCAAGACGGAGGTGCTGAGCGGCCCTCACCCGATCCAGGAGTAGAAGCAGAATAGAAGCAGTGCCCACTGCCAACATTCGTGTCGCCGACTCGGATCATTGCAAGCTGCTGGCAGCGGTTGTTTGCGGTGATTGTCCGCTCTCCCGTGAAGCTCTGGGTTAAGTTAGTGTGAGTCCTTCTTCCCCGTCGACCGAAGTTTTAACCGAGGAGCTGCGAACGCTCGGGCCTGCAGCCCCAGGCCCCCCCCCAGTTCAACACAAATTAAGGCTTCTAGTGACAACAGTCACGTCAGGCCCACAGTGTGACTCCTGGGCAGTTTGCAGTAACCAGCAGGAGAGAAACAAAGTTGCACATTAGCTGGATGAAGAAAGCCAAACATGTGGCAACACTCAGCAGGAAGACAGCGAGCGTGTGATCTGCAGTTAATGAGCTGAAATGTGCAGAAACACCACAATCAACTCCTTAAATATTTATCCTGGTCTGTTCACCAGAGAGACGCTCGCTGAAAATTGGCTCCATATTTCTCGACCATCACTGTTTTACTGGAAAAGTCCTTTAAGCTTGTTTAAAAACAGCAACCAAACCAAATGTACGCCCAAAGACCAAATCTGTGTTTGTTCTCCAATCAGCTGTCAGCCTCGGATCATGTGACGTGTCATCATTTCAGTTTAATGTGTGCGATGCAGAGGAACAGACCCAGGAGCAGCTGGATGTTTGATCAGATTTTTCAGGGCTTACAGAGCGCTGCGGGCCGCACTCGACCCGCCACGTGTGGTCCAATCCGCATGACTTTTTATACCAGAGTTTGAATCACCAAAGCTGAGGCGGACCAGTCGTGCCGGTCGGCTGCTGGCCGCCGAGGTCGTTAATCGTTTTTTTCCAGCTATCGGCTGCCGAAATGGCTCGTCGCTAACGAGCAGCTTTTTCCTCACACTCGCTGTTTCACGTCAGACGTCCGTCGTCACAGCAGCCGTGTGCTGAGTGAAGGAGAAGGAAAGTCAGATTGATCCAGTGTTGATGAAGGGCCCTGGATGTGTAGAACCTGGAAGAACGCCGATGACATCAAAACGTTTCCTGATTACTGTGTCTGTGAGGATGCGGTGGGAAACATTGAGCCGCTTCTTATTCGGGGCGCAGATCCGTCCAGAACTTTGTCAGTACTCGCGTCAACACGAACCGAACCACGGGCAGGACCCTCACATGTGTCAGTAGGAAGTGGCGCTCTTACAGTGTGATGTCCATGTGTGCAGGCTGTTTTCTGACTCTGCTCTCTCTGTCTTGCCGGCTCCTCTGTCGTGCATGCGGCCTCCAGTTAACGGTAAATCTGCTCCCGACGCTCTGATGTTTTCCATCGATGCCCATGCTGTAAATAGGATTCCAGCCCCATCCATTTGATTAAATCCACGTCCCTGAGTGTATTAACCCCACCCCCACACCTCATCTCAGCATTGCTGCATTCGTGAGTGTGTGGCGTAACGCGAGGAAGCACCGAGGGCAAATCCATGACTGGCTCGTTGAGCAAAAAACGCCAAACAGCAGATTAAAGAAAGTAGAAACTCTTTAAATTGATGTTTGAACCTAAGACGGCTCTCAGAGAACCAAGTGTGACCATTTGCCTGAACCTGCTACCTGACGGAGCTGCCATGATTTCAGTTTACACACTAACCAATGTGGGTGGAGCTTTTGTGATGATGCTGATGATGATAATGGTGGTGTAGCTTTGCTGAAGGTGGATGTACAGTAGAAACAGAATCGAAGCAAAAAGCTGCGTCTAAAGCAAAGCCGTTGTGCCGGTTGCCCGGGTAACCGATATGTAGATGCAGGATGTTTACGCCGTCGTGTTGACCTTAGCTTAGCGCCACTGCATTGGCTGACACGTGACCCAGCTGTGACATCATCACAACCAACGACTCTGATCTGTGAGCTCCTTCGGTGACGCTGACGTCTCAGAGTCGGCCGTAAACCCGTGTTTTGGGCCCAACCCTGCGGTTAGCGGCAGTGAGCGCCACGGCTAGCTTAAACGGGTCGTACCGTGCGCTCGCCTCTCTGATCTGAGCGAGGTGACGTCACTTCACCGCGGATGCTCGAGTCGACCCCGCTGCTTGTTTCTAACTTTATTTAAACGAGACTGGGTGAGCGGGTACCTTCGCGCCTGATGTGATTGGCTGACAGCGGCGCTGTGTTTCTGCTGTACTTCCTCCTGAACCACATCACGTCTCCATGCTCCCCCGTGCTGCACGTCACCGATAATCACAGTGTTGTTGTTTGTGTATTTTTCCCATCATGCTTTGTGTTGCTGTTTCCTGACTCACTGTCTTTTGGCTCCTCACACTTTCTCCCTTCCTTTTGGGTTTGTCTCCTGTCCTTCCTCCCCCTCCGTCTCCTTTTTCACTCCTCTTCCTCTCCGGGCGGTCCTGAGCAGAGGAGGCTGAAGGTAAGTTTTTCATGTCATAACTGTCGAATACGCTTCAGTTCACTGGACTGGAAACAAACCGTCTCTTCTCGCCTTCAGTGTCAAACATCGACCACGTGGTTCTGGATGAGGATCACTCTGGATCCCGGCGGCTGCAGAACCTCTGGAGGTAAAGCTTTTGTTTTTGACCGCCAAAATAAAAGTCGGAGGGTTTTTATTAGGAATGGACTGAAAGCCACAGTTTGATCTGCTGATGGGAAACTCTCAGCCTGTGGGAGAGGTCACTCCCCTGTTCGGTCTGATTGGGGGCGTGGCCGTCCGCCATTCACTGCAGGTAACACGCAGACTCTGTGGTTTACTTTGTACTGAGCCCCGTCTTCATACAGGGAATGATTTACCCTGCACAGCTCCATTCAGCTGAAACCTTTATCCTTTCAAGTAAAATAAAAGCTAGCTATTATTTAAAAGCGCCGTCCAACCAGACCAGCTGAAAACACAAAAGAGGAATTTTTCCCGGCCTGCGTTTTTAAACAGAATAACGTGTCACTGAGATTCTCAGCTTCAGTTTGACGGCACACTTCACAGCTCACACGTGAACATTGAGTTTGTCTTTGTGTTGCAGAGACTCCAGGGAGGAGGCGCTGGGCGAGTACTACATGAGGAAGTACGCCAAGTCGTCCGGAGGGGAGCAGTGAGTACCTTTGTCCTTCCTCCTGCAGGTTGGGCTCCTCTGCCTCAGACACCACGACACGCTGAGCTGCCAGCGTCGGTTACTTTAATGACGTCACATGATTCTTAGTCGCGCGATGGCGAGCTGGACGAACTGTTTCCCACACAGACTGTGACAGACCACCAAAACTGTTGCTTTTTCTTCTTCTGTGGTGCGCAGTTACTCTGGAGGGTCCGAGGAGCTTTCCGATGACATCACCCAGCAGCAGCTTCTTCCTGGAGTCAAGTATGTAAACACTGATCCACCAATCAGCTTCCAGACTTCGCTGACATTATTACAGTGGTTTAATGTGTGTTTGTCCCCATCAGGGACCCCAACCTGTGGACAGTCAAGTGCAAGGTACACACACACACACACACACACACACACACACACACCGGGAGGATGCACACCTTTATGATGCTTCCTGTCTCTGCAGATCGGAGAGGAGAGGGCGACCGCCATCGCACTGATGAGGAAGTTCATCGCCTACCAGTTCACTGACACGGTAAGAACTCGCCTCTGATTGGCTGGAAGTTTTCTCTGCGCTGCTGATGCAGGACAGCAGGACGGAGGGTTTTAACCTGATACAGGCCCAAGTTTTTATTACATCTACAACAAAAAGAACCGGTGACCTGAATGGATCCTCGCTTAGAGAGAAATAACCAATGACACAAAGTTTCTGAGGTCAAAGGTCGCAGCTGATTTTCCTAGTTTGGGTTTTGACCTGCTGATCTTCCTCTCCTCCACCCGCAGCCTCTGCAGATCAAGTCCGTGGTGGCCCCGGATCACGTGAAGGGCTACATCTACGTGGAGTCGTACAAGCAGACGCACGTCAAGGCCGCCATCGAGGGCATCGGCAACCTGAGGATGGGCTTCTGGAACCAGCAGATGGTCCCCATCAAGGAGATGACGGACGTGCTGAAGGTCGTCAAGGAGGTCACCAACCTGAAGCCCAAGTCGTGGGTCAGGCTGAAGCGGGGCCTGTACAAGGACGACATCGCTCAGGTGCTCAGAGGGGGGGGGGCGTTTTCACTCGTCAGATTTCAAATCATGTTTACCGATGTTTACGTAGTCCGAGCGCTCTCCTGGGGGTTAAAGGTCACATGTTCCAGGGTGCCAGCTTCAGCCCAGCAGGAGGAGGGGCCTGTCTCAATACGCATACTTGTGCATTCTCGTGTACTCGTGATACGTCATCAGTCGGAGACAAAGTACTGTTCCAATTCAAAGTACGCATCAAGCCGAGAACGCGAAAAATTCCCGGATGTGTACAAATCACAAGAATTGAGAAAGGGCGGAGCTGTTTACTGTTCCCCATCACCACAGTTACAGCTGCTCCGCTGTGCCAAGCAAACAAGGCTTTACCCTCCAGCCGTTTTCCAGTCTGCTTCCCTTCACCTCCCGATTCCTCTCACAAACACGTCCTCTGATAAAATTCCACTTCGTTCAGCCGTAAAATGATCGCTGTGTGAACTCGGAGCCATGTGTGGCTGAAGCTGGTAAACAGCTGCTTACGGTCACGTGGCTAACCAGCACCTCTTCCCCACTTCCTGAGAAACAAAAGCTAAAGTTTAAGCTCGAGAGCGGAGGAACGTAAGCTGCTCCGTGAGCGTAAACGTCACGTCTCTGTTCTCCAGGTGGACTACGTGGAGCCGAGCCAGAACACCATCTCCCTGAAGATGATCCCTCGGATAGACCTGGACCGCATAAAGGCCAAGATGAGCCTGGTAGGTCAAACTCGAAGGTCTTTTCTCCACTCGAGTCGCTGCTCTGATGCGTAACTGTGTGTGTGTGTGTGTGTGTGTGTGTGTGTGTGTGTGTGTGTGTGTGTGTGTGTGTGTGTGTGTGTGTGTGTGTGTGTGTGTGTGTGTGTGTGTGTGTGTGTGTGTGTGTGTGTGTGTGTGTGTGTGTGTGTGTGTTACAGAAAGACTGGTTTGCCAAGAGGAAGAAGTTCAAGAGGCCTCCACAGAGGCTGTTTGATGCTGAGAAGATCAGGTAACGGCCTGTCCGGCCTCGAGCATGCTGGGGTTCCTCGCTGAGGCAGCAGTGTGATGACACTCTGTGGTTTTCACTCCTCAGGTCTCTGGGAGGAGAGGTCAGCCATGACGGAGACTTCATGATCTTTGAGGGAAACCGTTACAGCCGCAAAGGATTCCTCTTCAAGAGCTTCGCCATGTCCGCTGTGGTGAGGAAGACTCTTCACAGACTCACTGTTACTGTGAACCTGGAGCTCGTTTAAATGAGAGAGTGAGAGTTGCAGAGGAAACGGGCCAGTCCGCCTGCTGCAGTGATGCACAGTCCAAACTTTATATGCAAACAGCTTGAAACATGCTCACTGCAGATCTCACTCCTCGTCCTCACAAAGTCTACATGAAGCACTCTGTTATGTGTGATTTTTCCCTCTGTGAAGCTCAGTGTGAGGCAGCAGCATGTTTGTTTAAGACCGCCAAGCCCCTAACCACTGCACAGCTGAGCTCTTTGAACCTCACACAAACAGCTGCTGTTTCTTAGAGAGGTTTATTTTTGGCCAAGATAATAAATGAAATTAAACTGAGGAGAAGCTAATGTTCGCTCTTTAGCACAGTTTATGCCCCGATTTTGATCCAAAGTTAAAACGATCGTGACGTCATTTTGGCGTGTTTGTTGTAGATCACAGACGGAGTGAAGCCCACGCTGTCAGAGCTGGAGAAGTTTGAAGACCAGCCGGAAGGAATCGACCTGGAGGTGGTCACAGAGTCCGGTACGAGTCTTTCTGTAAATCTGCAGTCCTGTGAAACCTGCTGTCTGCGAGGCCGTCGGGCCCACGGTTACAGCGTGGGACGTCCCAAAGCGGGACGATGATCCTGAGCGCGGCAGCACAGCTGAAAAGGAGCCGCTGTGGCGAATTCACCGCAGTCGGCCGATCCTGTCGTAAGCACAGCGAGACGGATAAAGTTACAGAAACAATCGCTGCTGCTAAACGACGTTCTCCTGCCCGCTGAGCCAGCAGCAGCTCAGTTTTTACAGCACAACGAATCGTGATGTTTTTAATCAGCTCTGTCATTAATTCATGTCTGGGTCCCAGTTTTACTTGCAGTTGTTCAGTTTTCATGGATTTAAACAGAACTGTTACTGTTGGTGACACCTGTTCTTTCAACTTAAACAGTTGGTTTATAACCCGCTACGTGGAGAACATGAACTCGTGTTTACGACGAAGCTTCAGTTTGAATCTGTGTGTGCGCTCAGGTAAGGAGCGTGAGCACAACCTGCAGGCCGGCGACAACGTGGAGGTGTGTGAGGGCGAGCTGATCAACCTGCAGGGAAAGATCCTCAGCGTGGACGGCAACAAGATCACCATCATGCCCAAGCACGAGGACCTGAAGGTACGCACACGCGCACAGTTGCAGTAATCCTGCACACAGGACACAGGAGTCATAACTTTAACCTTTTGATTGGTTATTCGTCCAGAGCCACGCCTCCTCATTGCACAGGAGTAGAGGGGGCGGGACTTACTGTAACGCAGCATTATCTGGTGTAACTGTACATATTCCCGTTGCCCTGCCCTCTGTCCTGTGTGTGCTCCGTGCAGGACCCTCTGGAGTTCCCGGCTCACGAGGTGAGAAAATATTTCCGGATGGGCGACCACGTGAAGGTGATCGCCGGGCGATACGAGGGCGACACCGGCCTCATCGTCAGAGTGGAGGAGAACTTTGTCATCCTGTTCTCCGACCTCACCATGCACGAGGTAAGAGGTTTGCAGTGTCTCCACCCACCGTTCCTCACCCTCCACCGTCCCCCTCTGCCAAGCCTCGGGTCATTCGAGTCCTCTAGTGGAAAATCAGATGTTGTTAAATGAGGGTTCGGGCTTGATTTGAAAAGTTGAGGCGCAGAGTGGGACAGCTCCGTGCTGCTACAGAACAGTTTGGCAGATCCCACTGATTTACTGGAAGGGGCGTCTCTTTATGGAAGCAACAAGCCTGCGACTGACAGCTTGAACACATGGAAAGTCCCTGTGGGGAGGATTTGGAGAGATCTCAGTGAATACTTGATATCATATCACCTCCTGAGATTCATTTTGTTCTGATGCTTTGACAGTTTTGTCTTTGAACTCTTCATGTGTGTCGTGTCTCATGAAGTCCTTAAACTGCTCGCCAGCACAGGAGTCTGAGAGGCTGCTCACCCGCTGGAGGACGAACCTCAGATTCTCGTTTTCGGGGTTCAGACTAACGCTGGTCCCTGAATGCTTTATGTGCTGCTGAGTTGGTACCAAATCTCTTTGCTCTCCTCATTGAATCGAAGGAGAGACTAAACCATCCAACCCCGTCTTTGTTCTTCCTGAGAATGGGAGGCAGAGCCTTCAGCTGGGAGTCCGGCTCCAGCTCCTGGATCCCACGGGCCTCTGATTTCTAAGGAAAAGCGCGTTGAGCCGAGTTGAAGCTGGATGTCGTGACACGGCGTTTAATGACTCTGTAGTCATAACAGTGTGGTGTGGTGACAGCCCAGCACTGGCTTATCGCTGTGGGGAATGAAACCGTTTTAATAAAATGCTAACATGACTGTGATCACAAATCCGCTCTTCCTGTCTGCAGCTGAAAGTGCTGCCCAGAGACCTGCAGCTCTGCTCTGAGACCGCGTCCGGCGTCGATGTAGGCGGGCAGCACGAATGGGGCGAGCTGGTGCAGCTGGACCCGCAGACGGTCGGCGTTATTGTTCGGCTGGAGAGGGAGACATTCCAGGTAATAGTCCGCTCCGGGAAGCGCAGAAAGCGCGGCGGTTGATCGACGATTAACAAACGCCTTCTTTGTCTTTCAGGTGCTGAACATGCACGGGAAGGTGATGACCGTGCGCCACCAGGCGGTGAACCGCAGGAAGGACAACCGCTTCGCCGTGGCGCTGGACTCGGAGCAGAACAGCATCCACGTGAAGGACATCGTCAAAGTCATCGACGGGCCGCATTCTGTAAGCGCGACTTCACCCACAGCTAAATATTTCTGTCGACGTGACGTTTAATGGCAGACTTGAACTCACGCGAGGCTGCTGTCGGCGTCGCTGTCCGCTCGAGGGTCAGAGCTGAACTCCTCTGCGGGCAGAAGCCTTTAACGCTCGCGTGTTTCCTCCTGCAGGGCCGGGAAGGCGAGATCCGTCACCTGTTCCGAGGCTTCGCTTTCCTCCACTGTAAGAAGCTGGTTGAGAACGGAGGAATGTTCGTCTGCAAGACCAGACACCTGGTGCTGGCGGGCGGGTCCAAGGTCAGCACCTCATGCTCGCTTCTTCTTTGTTGTGCCTGAAAATTAAACCGTCTGCTTTTCCAGGCCCTCTAATATCTCACATAACCGTGTGAGATCTCTCGGTGGCTGCAGGGCAACCGGACTGAGAGCATTTCTCAGCGTCGTCCTTGGCAACTTGAATAAAAATGTGTTTTGAGTGTGAAGCAGCTCTGAGGCGCGTCCAGGGTTGTATAACAGTGTTTGGGCTGTGGGGGTGAAACGTGGAGGGGCTTCATCAACAATATCAAACCCAGGAAAAGCTTTCCGTGTGAATATGTGGAAGAATTACTGCCATGTGCTGGGAAGCTCAGCCTGTCTTTAATGAGTCTGTCAGCATGAGAGCAGTGGCAGCAGGCCTCTTTCTGACGATGAGGGTCGGGTCGTAGTGGACGGGTTTGCTTCCTCACGCCACTCGGAGACGCTGCACCCGTCTCCCCACCTCATGAAACCGATTCAATCCCCCGAGCGCGCCTGCCGACACGGCTTCGAGGTGCCAGTTCTCTTCCAAATGTGTAAAGCAGAGCCGTCCTGGACCTCTGCAGAGCGAGCCGCACTTTCACTGGACCGACTCGCCCAGCGTTTCATGCGCAGCAGAGAAAAGGATTCGTCAGATTTCTTGTAGCATGTCGAGCTTGAACAATTTGACTGTTTGTGTGTTTTAGCCCAGAGACGTGACCAACTTCACAGTGGGAGGATTCGCACCGATGAGCCCTCGCATCAGCAGCCCCGTGCACCACGGCGGAGGAGGTGAGTGCTGGAAACACACAGCAGCTTAACGACGGGGGTGCCGCTCTTTGGAAAACACGATGAGGGGATGAAAATAAGTCAGCCAAAGGTTTTTCACTCGAGAGAACAAAGCGTATATCTGGCTTTGTTTGCGACCGCAGCCGCACTGACATCCAGATTCCCTGATTTCGATCGATCGAGCGATTGATTGGAGGTTCTTAGTTCAGCTTAGCCAGATTCATTCTTCCTGTACAATCAGAAGCGTTTCAAACGCTGTCACTGTTTCTGAACCAGATTTATAGAAAGAGTCATCATCTCTTGATCGATCACATTAAGATTTGGGGATTTCCCAGGCACTTCCAGACTTGGCGTGATGATGTTGCAGGTCTCTCGCTTACTACCTCTGACAGGTGGGATTTATTCGTACCTCGGTTCTTCCTGTGCACAGACGTCTCGTCTCTGAGGCGCCTCCGGTTTACTGACACATTTGTTTTTTCACGTCCGTCTGGAGCCAGAGGGGTCGTCCAGCTCTCTGGGGGTCAAAGATGTTTTAATCTCATAACTTCCAGAGGAACTTTTCAGGAACGTGGAGGCGTGTGGCTCTGTTTCAATGTCATGGAAGGAAAACAAGCAATTAAAACTTGTCTTTGTGATGAACGTGCAAAAACAGAGACCGTTCGTTTTGTTTTTTCTGTCTCTGATTAGAAGAAATGTTGAGGGAAGCAGAGACCGACCTGTTCGACTGTCTGTGATCAGGTTACTGATGCTGACGAGTCGGCGCGCTTTTCTTTCTCTGGTGCGAAAGAAACAAAATGATTCGCTGACTGATGGAGGTGCTGGTGTGGCCTTTCAGGTGCTCAGCAGAGAGGAGGCGGCGGAGGAGGAATGGGGCGGGGCCGAGGACGCAGAGACAACGAGCTGATTGGTCAGACGGTCCGTATCTCCCAGGGTCCTTACAAAGGTAAGACCGAGGGGACCGGTGTGAAGGATGGGACCGGTGGGGGGGTCGGTGCTGATGGCTTTGCCTCCCTTCCCCAGGATACATTGGTGTCGTGAAGGATGCAACCGAGTCCACGGCCAGGGTGGAGCTGCACTCCACCTGTCAGACCATCTCTGTGGACCGACAGCGATTAACCACCGTGTACGTATCTTCACTGAGTCCTTAACACACACAGGAAATCATTTTCTCCGTGCTGACAGCAGCTGTGTTTGTTTACGCTCATGATTCCCTCCCCGATCCTTCTTCTCTGCAGCGGTGGAGCTAAGAGGCCCAGTGGGTTCACCTCCACCCATGTACGTACTCCCATTTACGGCTCCCAGACTCCCATGTATGGCGTCGGCTCCAGGACACCGATGTATGGATCTCAGACTCCGCTGCACGACGGTAGGCCACGGTTTGGTCGTCCTCTATCGGCTAAAAGCACGTGTTTGTTTTTTGGGTTTGTGTTCCTCCGATTGAATTTCTGCTTCTCTTTGTAACAGATGTGTTACAGTGTTATCGTTAGGGATGGGTATCGTTTAGGTTTTATCTGATACCGGTGCCAAACTGGTACTTTTGAAACGGTGCCGGTGCTTAAACGGTGCTTAAAGAATGGAGAACACAAAATTGGTCCAAAAACCTCTCATGTTCAGCTGTTTTTTTGTAAAAACATAACAATGTTAGCCTTTTCTGCAGCTATGGGGCATATATGGCATCACTCTTGGCTGGAAGCAGTGCTTAAACAATGGAAAAAACACAAACTTTGTCCAAAAACCTCTCATGTTTAACTGTTTTCCACTTTTTCTTTGGTCATTTTAGCCTTTTTGGCCAGGGTGAAGGGAGCATCTGCCATCAAACAAGAAGACAGCCGCATGTAGCTATGATGATGTTTGCTAGTTCACCTTACATGCATTAATGTAATAACGTGGTTAGCCTACTCAACGTAAATTACACACGAACAACATTAAGCTACTCACGCAGAGAAGAACGGCTGCTGCTGCATCATCATCCTCATCATTTCTGCTACACTGGCAGGGCTAGGGGCCAGGACTCTCCTCTTCATGTTTTTGGGGATGTTGCAAACTCCGGGTCCGATAACTGGCACCACACCCGCAGTAGATGTGCTCGGTGTGAGGTCTCGCAGCAAGCTATCAAATACGGCGCATTTCTCGGCTTTAAAAAAACCCGCTATGCGTCGCCAGGTGTTTCATCAGATTCGAGGTGTTACCTCCTTTGACAGTATCACAGTATCAGCTTAAAGCACTTGTTGCTGCTGAGTTTGCATCTTTTGCTGTGAAGTACAGCCAGACTTTGACCGCTTCGCCTTGGGCATTTTTAATCTGTAGCTCTGCTCTAAAAGAACGTACGTACCTGGCCCCGCCTACTATCCTCGGAAACGTAAAATGATTGGCTAGAAGTGTATCACAGCTCAGGAAAAAAAAGCACCGAAATGTGTGCTGCTTTTCGATCTGGTTACTACTGTTTATGTCAGAACCGGGACCCATCCCTAGTTATCAGTATTCAGTTTGTGTTACCAGGTGGGAGCAAGAACAGCAGTGGGCGGAGCTGTTGGTTCATCAGTGAATATATTGATGATTAATGGATGAGTTCATTGTTTGTAAAGTAGCGCCTCACTTTTCTCTGAGCCTGGCTCTGATTAAACTGAGGTCCGCCTTTAGTTGAAGTTTAACCAGTAACCTCCTCTAGTTTGAACTGGTGGTGGTGGTCCTTTAACTCGTCACCTGAGGGTCTGAAGCTAAACGCAGCTGACTGTTGGTGCTCGTATAAAGTTGCTTCGACTTGTACGTCTTACGTCCAAATGCGACGTGCCCGTTAAAACAAGGGGAGCTGGTGCTGACACTGGACCGTAGAGTGGGCGTGCGTCATGACTGTGTCATCAGCATAGAGGTGGCTGTCCTCACCTGTGAGCAGCACAGTGCTCTCGCCTCTAACTCACAGCATCTTTTGCCTCCTAACAGGAAGCCGTACGCCCCACTATGGATCTCAGACCCCACTGCATGATGGGAGCAGGACTCCAGGTCAGAGCGGAGCGTGGGATCCCAGCAACCCCAACACACCGTCCAGGTGACGCAGTGACCGGTAAACACAGCGTTCCCTTCTTTTTTTCTTCTTTCTGTCTAACACGTGATTTATTTCTTCTCAGAAATGAGGAAGACTACGACTTCGGCTACGATGACGAACCCTCTCCGTCCCCTCAGGCCTACGGGACGACCCCCAACCCTCAGACCCCGGGTTACCCCGAGGTCCCCTCGCCACAAGTCAACCCTCAGTACAACCCTCAGACACCTGGCACGCCCGCGATGTGAGTATAAGGCACAGAAACACACCCTCGCCCTCCCCTCCATAGCTGACGTAGCGACATAGCTGATCTGGGTCCTCGATTCTCGATTTGTATATTTGTGTTTCTGTGTGCAGGTATAACACAGAGCAGTATTCTCCATATGCGGCCCCGTCCCCTCAGGGCTCCTACCAGCCCAGCCCCAGCCCTCAGAGCTACCACCAGGTGGCGCCCTCACCTGTCGGCTACCAGAATACGCACTCACCAGCCAGCTACCACCCCACGCCGTCCCCCATGGCTTACCAGGTAGACAACGACGCTGAGCTGCTCGGGCTTTCCCTGAATATTTGTGTTCTGGGTTTTTTTTGTATGTTTTTTAAGATTTCTTTTGTTAATCAGAGTTTGGATGAAGGGCGGGCAACTCCAGGCCTCAGGGCTGGTGTCCTACAGGTTTTAGATGTGTCCTCGATCCAACACAGCTGATTTTAAACGTTCTCCAGAGGCCTGGTAATGAACTAATCATGTGATTCAGGTGTGTTGACTCAGGGTGAGACCTAAAACCTGCAGGACACCGGCCCTCGAGGCCTGGAGTTGCCCACTCCTGCTTTAGGACCTTTCTGTTTGTGGAGGTCTAGATTTTTCTGAAATTTGTTCTCAGTCTGCGTCATGTCATCTGCACAGGCGAGTCCCAGTCCGAGTCCCGTGGGCTACAGTCCCATGACGCCCGGAGCGCCCTCTCCTGGAGGCTACAACCCTCACACCCCAGGCTCCAACATCGAGCAGGGCGGCAGCGACTGGGTGACCACAGACATCCTGGTCCGAGTGAAGGACTCGTTCATGGACCTGATGGGGCAGACCGGGGTCATCCGCAGCGTCACGGTGAGTCTGAACACTTGGCGCGCAGCAGCGCTGATGGCGTCCTCGCTCCCTGCGAGTCTCTGATATTACTGAGAAATGTTTTTTGGGAGATCTGGCTGCGCTCGAGCATAAAATGTTGTGAAATGTGTGAAAAATGTTATTCTGGGAGTCGGAGACGCAGCTCTCGCACACAACGATCTGAGGTGTTATTAGGGACGTGCAGATGTTGCTGCTTAGAACCGCATCACAGTTGTGAAATGTCTCCAAATTCGCCAGAGCTTCAGAGCCATCTGGTTCTGCTTCCTGCTTCCTGCTGCTGTTGGATGGCGGCTCGCTGGATCAACATAAATGCTCCTTTATAAACACAAAAGAAAGCGTTTCTTCACAGGAGGCGTTAATCTGTTCCATATCGAGTCCTGACTCAGGAAGTCGTGTTTGTCACAACAGGCGGAGCTGAATCATTTCTGAGTAACTCTGACAGCGATGTTCCTCTGGCCTCCCGCCCACGGTGTTTAGGAACACGCCTCCGTTACTGTCGAAAGTCAGAAACATTCAAGCGTTTGACGGATTTCACCGTTTAGCGCACAGACAGCTTTGGCCTCAAACTCTGCTTACGTGTGGACAGGAGCACAGACATGTGCACCTTTAGCTCCTTTGTGATGTCAGGCCGTCTGAGGCTTCTGATTGGCCGGCGTGCAGTAACCATTACAGCCGAGCGCAGCTTCGTGAGTGGCGGTGGAGATGAAACGGATTCAGTGTCTTTGTTTACGTCTGAAATTGATTTTAAAGCAGCTCCTTTGAATATTTTTCATTTGTGTGTGTGTGTGTGTGTGTGTGTGTGTGTGTGTGTGTGTGTGTGTGTGTGCGCGTGTGCACGTGCAGGGAGGGATGTGCTCGGTGTTCATGCAGGAGTCTGAGAAGGTGGTGAGCGTCAGCAGCGATCACCTGGAGCCGGTCACGCCCACCAAAAACAACAAGGTAAGAACCACAGTCGCGGTTTCTGGCGTCCAGCTGTCTGCAGATCGTTCGTTTAGAGCGCGTGTGAGGCTCAACGCTGCGTTCGCTGTGCCCCGTTTCAGGTGAAGGTGATTCTCGGAGAGGACCGCGAGGCCACGGGGATCCTTCTGAGCATCGACGGAGACGACGGCATCGTGCGCATGGAGCTGGACGACCAGCTCAAGATTCTCAACCTGCGGTTCCTGGGCCGCCTCGAGCACTGAGCCTCGCAGAGCTCCCACACAAACGTCTGGTTTTTATTACCTAAAGATCCAAAAACCACATGTGGCTCTGTGTGTGCAGTTCAGCGGGTCTCTCCGTTTTTGGCATTTTTATTTTCTTCTTTTCTTATTAGTGGTCTGAATCTGCTTTTAGTGCTTTTCCTTCATGTTCTGTCTGTGACTTTGGTTTTCTTGATGCAGCAGGATGAAAATAATGTGTAACATGTCAATAAACTGATTCAGTGACATTTCTGTATGTTGTGTCAAAGCCACCAGCCGCTGTCACTGGCTGGGTTGTCATAGCACCGGATAATCAATGCAGTCAGCTGATCAGATTCTGACAGGACAGTTATTTTAGCGGCTCTGACCTTGGGCCATTGTGCAGCTACCAAACGCTGCAGTTCCTGCAACATCCAGCAGAGGCAGCAGTGAGTCCCCACAGACACACTGTTTGGTCTCTGGATGATTTCCTCTTTAACAAGAACACTTTTATAACTCTGCTGTTTAAATCATATTAAGGCTTAAAGTTTGCCTTATTAGGGGCGTGGCCTCTTTGACTGACAGGTGGCTGTAGCTGCTACGTGTTGCTAGGCTTCACCTGAGCTGGTCTGTTTGTGCTGTTGGAGCTTTTTTATTTTTTTATTTTTTCTGATGACATCATGTGACCAATAACGTGGTTGCTGAGGTTACTGTAGTAACAGACCGTCCATGAAGGCGGAGCTTATTAGCAGGTACCTGTGTGACAGCGATATCCAGGTTTTAAGACGAGTGGTCACTTTCTACGTGTTCCACCTCCCCGAGCGTGAAAACCTTTTGATCTTTTTAAGCACAAATAGAGGAGAATCCCAGCAGACATGTTTCTGCTGTTTTCTGGATGACATGATTGACAGGAAGTGACCAGCACTAAAGAAAGGACAAGAGAATCTGTAAAAATCACTTTATTGATGGTTTTTATTTTTCACATTTAAGCTCTTCAGACACTTGCAGTATCTGGGGTAAACCTGCTGCTACTCAGGCTCCACCTGTGATGGCGGTGGCGTTAGCCGCAGGGCCGCTGTGGCCGCTCGTGGTTTATGGGGAAATAGTAGAAGGGCACCCGGTCAGGACAGGGGTGCCCTGGGGAGGGTACCGGCCGTGAGTCGGCGTCTTCAGCATCGGTGCAAAGATCGCAGCCTACGGTGAGGTTCCGATTCAGGCGGATCTTCAGCTGAAACCACAGCTCTCTGTCCTGGAGGAGAGACGGCACACTGAGCTACTGACAGCTGCTCCTCACCTCAGCACTCAAAGTTACACTCGTCTCTGTGGATCGAGGCAGCGGCTCGCATTGCAAAAAGACAACATGAAATTACACATTTTGGGACGTGAAGTCATGAAGTTCACACACAGAAGCATCGCGCTTGAAAAAAACATGTGACCGACGTCGACGCAGCTGGTCCTGAGTTTTCTAAAAGAAACTACGATGGGCCACGTTAAGAACATATTCATCATTTTGAGAACAAATTAAAAATTTGGAGATTAATGTGGAAATGTGCAGATTACATTTGTCATACTGCAAAATCAGTTTCAGGTACAATGATTTCTTTCAGCTCAAACACAGAGATGAAAGAAGAAGTGGAAGAGTTGGACACGTTTGTACGGACAGATGCCAGGTTATTGGTGGTTATTGGTGGTTATCGGTGGTTACAGCCTCGTGCAAATCAAATCACTTTTCTTGTCACATCACATGTGCAGGTACATTGGTACAGCACATGAGTGAAATTCTTGTGTGCGAGCTTCACAAGCAACAGAGTTGTGCAAAATACAATAATGTAAACAAGCAAAATACAAGAATGGCTACATCTGAAACTAATAATATATGTACAATATATAATAGTATATGCTGTAATGGAGACTGATGATCGGTGTGTTTCAACAAGGCATTTTGTCAAACATGGCAGTTTGTCCTGAAACAACAACAGTAATCTCCACATTTCAGCTCCTGACTACAGCACAGGACGAGCAGCAGATGGAAAAATGCTGAAGCGAGCATTTGAGAAGCATGAAAGCAGTTTGCAATTAGCAAAGGTGCAGTGCAGGAGCTAACAGTGAGCCAAAGAGTGGACATGAGTGTAAACAACGTGTGTCATCAGGGTAAAGGGGTTTCTCGCCCAGCTCGTTAATAAGAACGGACTGAAACAGGCCCCAAAGTTGGATGAAGGTTTTGTTTTAATCAGAGTCCGCAGTAAACTGTTTTATGCACAGCAGACACTCGGCCCAGCGTTAGCGCTGGACGTTTGCTGATTGGACTGTAAATGTAATAAAAGTTACATCAGCTTCTGGCTGGTTTACCGACCAAAATCTGTAAAATGACCATTTTCCACGATTATCTGAAAGACTGTTAGTGTTTCAGTGACTGTGAAAGCATTAACACTGAGGCTTTAAAATGCAAATCAAATGGGTGACATCACATGCTTTATGCCCTCATCTTTCAGATTTTGGTCTAAGTGGCTCTGATTTCCCCAAAGTTCTTCAGAAACTCCTGCAGTCTCACATAGAGAAAACCAGATGCGGTGAAATCTTACATCAAACACAGCAGCGACTCTAAACTCGAAATTCCAGCAAAGACAGTCGTGCAGTCAAGAACGCAATAAATTATTTGTCTGTTCTGCATCTGTAAACACTCCTGCTTGAACATGTGATTGGGTCTAACGTGTTTATGAGGTGACTGTATGAAATATGAAAGGCTTTCAAAATAACTGGCACCATCTCAGCTGTGATCCTGGCTGCACACTGTGTATAAAACACAAGCTCTCCTTGGTGGAGGGCAGGCTGCAAATGATATTTGTTGGAAGGAAAGATCTGAACTGAGCAGCATGATCCAGATCTGACCAGTTTCACTCAAACTTTAATGGATGGAGGCCTTGTGGTGTCAGCCAGAGCGCAAACTAAGAGAACTCCGCGGTCAGCGGCTGGAGGAACTCTGAGGACACGACCAACCTCACGAGCCGTCTGATTGGTGGTAGCTGTGTTTGTGAGAGTTGTGATTGTTGGTAACCATCTAACACCGGGGAGAGCTTACAGAGTGAATTCTTCTCCCACGCTCAGATCAACCACAGAGCCTCTTTGTGTTTGGAGCTTTTTGATGTCATCATGTGACCACAGAAGAAAACAGTGCTAGCTAAAGTGAAGTGAAGTTCAGCAGCAGAACGACATGTTCAGGAGAAATGATGGGAACCTCTCAGGAGCCAGAGATGGAGCCACAATGTGCTCAGCATAGCTTAGCATAAAAGCACAGCTGCCCAACCGGCCTGTCTGCATCAAACGTTTTCTCTAATCAGGTGAAAATAAATCCACCTGCACAGGGGGAGGAGCTTTCTATAATTCACCTGTTTAAATTGTATTAAGGCTTAAAGTTTGCATTATTAAGGCAGCTGTAGCTGCTAGCTGCAGCTAACTGGAGTCCCTGAACTGGACCTCTGGGCCGTGTTTGGAGCTCATGTATGAGGCAGATGATCAATAGAGGGTCAGCCACCACTAGGGCTTTCCTGGGACTCTGCACCGTTTGGTTTTAGAACTGAAGAACCTTGAAGAAGTCCAGACGTGTTTCTTTCCAAGTTCCTTAGACGACGATGACCTGGATGACTGTCACAGACACGTCTGCTGTGATCCATGTCAGGAGTTTGCAGCCGCAGCAGCAATAAAGGCTGATAAACAGAATCACTGTGTTTGCTTTGGTTCCTCGAGGTCTTTATGATCATAGCTCACAAGTGTTTGTGGTACTGCTTTGGTTTTACTGCTGTTCATTAATTTTATAATCCAGTCTTTGCTCGTAAATTACCACAAATCTGTTGTTCAAGCTCTGCTTTAAATCTGCGGTCTGTCGGAGTCATTGGTGATTTTAATTCCACACAGACTGAATTGATCAAAGCTCTGATTAGTGTTAGTGCTGTCAGGGTGCTAGGATTAGTGATGTGCGAATCATGAACGAATCGTTCAATACTCGAGAATCACTTTACTGACTCATGAATCATGATTCACAAGCCCAACTGACTCACTGACTCATCCCTGTTGCTGTTAGCAGCAATGTATCTTGTTTATAATTAAAATTTTGGAGAAAAACACAACATCCAGTATCGTAACAAAAAAATTTCTGCTCTGAACTGGAAGACAAAATCCTGAGTAGAAGCTCACATCAAGAAAATAGCTCCTCGGTTCACAGTAGCATCGCTCTGCTAACATGCTAACAGCACATTTGAGCTACTCACCCCCTCCCTCCTGTGCTGAATCATGGAGCGAACGAATCACTCACTCACCCCCGCCCCCTGGCTCACAGCTCAGTGGACATTTAGATGAGAAAATATATATTTAACACATTTAAGGAAAATACTAATAAAATAAAAATATATTAAAATAAAATAAAAATAAATAAATGTTTATTAAGCAATTTTGATAGAAAATTGCTTAATTTTAGAAATGTTTTTGCTCTTTTTTGCTCTATAAAATAGAATCATTCATCTTAGCAGTAGGATTTACATGAAAAGAGAAACAAATTAAGTTTGAGTGAAAATGTACATTTTTTGCACTCTCTGGTCGACTGACTCAGTGAATCAAATGACTCAAAAAATCCGATTCACTTTGGTGAGTGACTCATTAAAACTCGATTCAGTAAAAAGAATCAAATTTACCATCACTAGTTAGGATGCGAGACCTGGGATGAGCTGATATCCTCGTGTTGGTGTTGTTCCCAGACCATCATGAAAATGTTGTTCCAGGTTCAACATTGCAAGTGACCAATCACATTGTTGTGACGTTATTCTTCTGCGCGCCAAGCCATTCGTGCATTTATGAAATTCCAATGTTGCAAGGACAATATCAATTCTGCTTACTGTTTATTAAAGGGTTACGGTTAGGGTTAGGGTTAGGGTCAGGGTCCGTTGATCGGCGGACAGAGGCGGTTTCATGCAGCTTAAGTACAGTTTTTTGTTTTACGCCGGTTTTTCCCGAAGTCGCAAAAGTATGACGTCACAACATTCTGATTGGTCACTTGCAATGTTGATCCTGGAACAACATTTAGTATGATGATCTGGGAACAACACCAACACGACGATATCAGATCAACCGCGAGACCTGGACTGTTAGTTTGTGCTGCAGAAACTGGAAAATATCGGACCAGGAGTGTTTGAATGTTTCAGTCAACAGCAAAGAAGAAGAAACGTGCTAACATGAGAAGCTGAAGCGGAGACAGTGCAGCACATTTACTCTGAAGGAAGAAACCGGCGCCATCGGACCTGCTCATCCGTGATGCACTGGATCTCCAGTTTGTCCCCCACGTGTGGAGCCAGGACGCTTTGCACCTCCTCCACCTAAACACACACACACACACACACACACACACGTATTTATATCCTTGTGGGGACATCTCATTGATATAATCAGGGGTGCACATAAGTGGTTCGCAGGTGCGCATTCGCTGTCAAAATAAAAGACCCAACACGATGAAGTTGCAATGTGCGTTTGCGTACATAAGATTTTCTGGAGGAGGACAGACATTTGTTTAGAACAAATGGTGAAGAAGCTCCTTTTAGCAATTACTCTGGTGTTCCTCCACCTCCAAAGAAATGTCAGGAGGAGCCCGAACTGCAAAAGAAGCACGTATTCTCGGAAAAGTGGTTGCAGGAGGTGAGCTGGCTTAAAACGATCACCATGATGAGCCTCCACGTGATAATTTTAGACTTCTAGTTTAAATAACACATGGATAATATTTCAAAGCCGACCTGCTAATTTCCAGTTCTGTGGTTTTATTGATGGCTTTGCATGATTCTGTGTTCAGAATAATCCTACTTTAGCTCATACTGGGCTTCACTTCATATGAAACGAGATATGTCGGCTCCTCCCCCTTAAAGTCAGCTGTTATTCTGATTGGCTGCTCCTCGTAAGCAGCATATTTGGACAGCAGGTGGTTGACACAGTCTGCAGCCTGAGCTTTAACTGATGAGCTCATTATCAGAAACTTTGGTTTAATCTGAACCTCTAACCGTGGAACAGGAGCTGTAAGACCCGAGAACAGCTTTAAGGTGTTTCTGACAAATGATCAGCAGAGTTAATAAAAGGTTCCGGTTTTTTAACCTTTTAGAAAAAGTCGGAAGTTGAGTTTGGCTCATGAGAGGCTTGAAAAACCCTTCCCCAGGTCAGAGTTGGATTTGTCGACTGTTACCTTGTAGGGTCGCTCACAGGACGGAGTGATGCCGGCGTCCTCCAGCAGGCTGCAGACACAAATAAAACATCACTGTTCGTTTCAGAGCTCACCTGAGCAGCTGTGTGGCGTAACTGGCGTTTCCACGGCGCACAGATGGGAACGTGAGGATCGACCTCGGGGTCTCAGTTTGAAGAAGAGCTGAACTCACCTGTGGATGTCGAACCGTGCTCGCAGTTTGACGCAGACCTGGAAGTATCTGAGCGGAGAGTTCATTCCTTCCACGCACGCCGCGCTCGCTCCGTGTTTCCTCCACTCGTCCCTCCTGACGCACAGAAACACGCTTTAGGAAGAGAATCACAACCCGAGTGAGTTTACAGGGTCACGTTCTGCTTCCCCTCATTTCCTAAACCCTTTTACTCACCTCCCTGTACCTTCATTTCCTCAAGATGTCATTTGCTTCCTTTCCTTCTTTATCCTTCCTTTCTTTTCCTCTCTCTTGTCCCCTTATTTCCTCATTTCCTCCTCTAACCTTTGTACACCATAATTTTTCTTCCTTTTCTATAACCCTAATTCCTTCCTTTATTTCTTTGGTTCTCCCCTAATTTCCTTCCTCACACTTACTCTTTACTTCCTTCACTCTCACTCTCTCTCTAGGAACATTTTTCCTGCCTTTAACAAACCTTTCCTTGCCACCCCCCTTGTTTCCTTCCTTAACCTCCTAGGACCTGGCGTCCACATATGTGGACATCACATTTTGGGTTGTCTATACCAAAATACTAAATTTTGCATGGGCCTGATGTCCACTTACGGGGACGTTATACTGCCGCTGTTCTATCGAAATTTAAAGCGAAGTGGATCTCATTTTCCCAGAAACAAAGTCACGTTTGTTTTTACATTCTTTCTTCTTCTTTTGTCCCTCGCTGGTGCTCGGCGGGGAGGTTGTCCACAAAGCCACTACGTCGCTGTGGGTGCCTTCCAGGCCTTGTGGTCTCTTGCTTTCACCTTTGCTTGCTCGAGGGTTAGACGTCGTTGTTTAAGGTCATCTTCAATTTGCTTGATGACGTCTTCTTGGGCGCATCACGCTTGACTCTCCAGACGGCGGAGAGTCTGCTGCATCAAAAGGCGATATGACAGGCGACGGTTGCTCATGCGGCACATGTGGCCAAACCATTGCAGACGTCGCTTCCTAATCAGCTCTTCCACTGACGGCTGCTGGTGACGTTGACTACGTATCACGCTGTTGCTGAGACGATCACGGACGCTCGGAGAATCTGACTCAAACAGCGCATCTGGAAGAGGTCGTGTTTGAGGATGACCCAGGTCTCCGACCCATAGAGAAGAATGGGCAACACCAGTGTACGGTACAGGCGGATTTTGGTGGTGAGGGTGACGTTTGTCTTCTTCCAGACGCACCATCGGAGGGAGGCGAAAGCCGCTGCCGTTTGACCAATTCTTGAATCTATTTCCGCTCTTGATGCCACTTTCTTTTCTTGGACCAGAGAGCCGAGGTATTTGAATTCCCGCACTTGTTCGATTTGCACACCTTTGAGATGCACGGTGGCTGGCGACCCGGCAGTAGTAAGGACTTTGGTGTTGAGACCATGTGGTTGAGCAAATTGGGTGATGTCGTGTAGAATATGTGTAGCCTCTGCATCATTTTCCGCAAAGATGGCGCTGTCATCTGCTAACAGCAAGTCGGTTGCAGATTGGTCATCAGCATACTGGACTCCACGGCGGCCGTTGCAGGTCCTGCCCATGATTGGATCGATCACAATATTGAAAACATTTCACAAAGAGAAATTAAAAATGCATGCCATGAAAGAGTTCAGGTCTTTTTGTTTGTGACCTCCTCTTTTCCTTGAACTGCCTGCTTTCATTTCTCATCTTATTTCCTCACATGAATGATTGTTTCCTTTCCTTCCTGAAGTCTTGAGACTAACAACTAAAAGCTCAAACTGACAATGGATGTGTTTGCAGAGGTCATAGATTGAGTTAAAAGTAGGCTCGTATTTCTGATAGACTGTCATATAATGATATGTTAGAGGCGTCGCCCCCTGCTGGACATTGTGTGTCGATGAAGGTGAGTACCAGAAGTGGAAGTTGGACTTGAATCTCACAAATGACGGCCAGAGTTCAGTCAGCTCCGCCTTCAGCTCCTGAAAAACAAGAACGTCAGTGTTTGATGATCACTGCAACAGGAGCCTCCTGATGCATTTGCATTTATAGAGGCAGAGTCTATCCGGTCTCTAAGTGATGAATCCTGCCTCTGGGTTTTTCACATGTTTTAATGCTTTGTATCTTGTTCCGTTTAATCTGAACCAGGCCCTAAAAACAGTCAGTGATCACTGTCGGCCTCTGTGCATGTTTTCCCATTTAAGTTATTTCCACGTTTGTTTGGAAAGAAATGAGGGCTTCCTGAAGACCTTTGCACAGTGCTGCATAACCAGGACTCACCTGGACGTCAGAGGGGAACATCGGCCAGCAGTCGCAGCGGTTCTTAGCGTGGAGGGGCCTGCAGGCACAAACGCAAACAGCCAATGAAATCAACAGGACAACCCAGGATCAATAACACTGATCAGTCTGAACACTGGGAGTAATCTCAGCTGCTGCAGCAGGGTGGGGTTACCAAAGGCCGTGGATGGTCCAGTTGTTGACGGTTGGAGGAATCCTGCAGAGACTCACGTTGTTCAGAGACTGAGGGACAGACAGCATGTTAGACACCACAGAAGAAGAACTCGCCACCTTCCTGCCTTCTTTTTCCCTACCCTCTCCATTCCTACTCTCTTATGGCTCGTTTCCTTTTCAGCCTCATTTCTTTTACTTTGCCTCTTCCTGGTTTCCCTTCTTAAAGGACACAAACACGTCATTGTTTAAAGGATATTTTCAGTGTGTGTATTTATGTCTTTAGCTCTTCTTAAATTTGACCGCTGCAGATGTTTCAGAAGTCGCAGCTTTTACTGTGAAGGGGAACACCACCATTTCCTGATGCACAGCCCAATGCTCACCTGACAAAACGTGCCCGGCCATTGCAGCGTGAACATGAGGCACTTCCAGGTGCAGAAATTGTGGTTGTCCAGGTCACCGTGGCCATATTTGTAGTCCTCCCAGAGTCCTTCCTGTGTCACAATGATGCCAGGCAACAGGAACAGAATAGCAGGACTCAGGCTGACCAGCAGGGGCAGCAGTGAGCGGTGCATCTCCTCCAGACTGCAACACAAAACAGAGCTGAAGTAGAAATGTATTTTCCAATTACTCTCCTGAGACCAACTACGCCCTACACCGCTGCTTCCACTGGAATCAGGTGGTGCTGATCATCATCCGTGTGAGCGGCAAAAGCAGAGGATTTGGCAGCTTAAGGAGGCGAGACTGTTGCTCCATCAGTCTGGGAACCGTTTCTGCAGCGAGAGATTATTCACAAGCAGGAAACTCACCTCGAAGTCAAAGCATCAAAACCACAAGCTCCTTCTCAGACTGTGAGTTAGCAGGTGAAAGGTTAAAGTTCACAGCAGTGTGATTAGTGAGGCTGTTTGGGAGGTTTGCAGCACGGCTTAAGTTTGCAAAGCTGCTGAAGAAAACACAAGACTTCAGGATCAGACCAGACCGGAGGCGATCGCTCTCCCTCCTGCAGCACTTTACCAAACATCACGGCGCTGTCTCCTTACCTGTGTGTGGTGATGGAGGCTCTGAGGTGGAGCTGGGCGGCTGCAGCTGCTGCACTGAGCAGCTCTGACAGTTTCACTCAGATATTTCTCAAAAAGCAAGAAGTGAAACTCAGCTCAGTGTTTCTGAGATTAAACAAGCTCTGAGTGCTCAGGGGAAGCACGGGCTGTGCTTCACTTCCCTCCACCTGACAGAGGTGGAGCAGTTTAAACCCTGGGTGGCTGTACAGCCTCCGAGGACTTCTGCTTTCACTCAGCAGGTCTTCATGTTCCTGCTGCCTCTCACTGTAACCCTCGACTCGCCTCATGTTTCTGTTTAGCTGTGGAGGCCAGGTCACCCTCCATCATGCAACACAGATGTTTCTATTCTCTTCTAATGTACTCGAGTACATTCATGACAATCAGAATTTAGATTAAGGATCATTTGTATTCTCATGCACTCATATTATATTTAGCTGTGCATTAAAATAGGTGCTAGCAACGTGGTGCTGCTTCTTACTTCCTTACTCTGAGTACATTTCACACTCGGTACTTTTTCACCTCTACTTGAGTAAAGAAGTTGAATGAGTACTTCAGGTTATACTGGAGTATTTTTAACACAAGTATCTGTAATTAAGTAGAAGTACAGATCCCTCTGCCATGAGATCCCATGAGTGATGGAAGCAGGTCAGCCGAGCCGGCTGCAGGACTCGGCACGGCGGCCTGAGAGGAAGGCTCCCTTCTGTGTGCTCGGCCTCATCAGACTCTTCTTACTGAGTGCCTTTTAGCCCAGAGTCGTTCCCTCTGTTTGTCCTGGTAATTCAATTTAGTTTTATTTACACGGCGCCAAATTACAACAGTCACCTCAAAGTGCTTTATATTGGAAGATAGACCCTACAATAATACATACAGAGAAACCCAGCAGCCAGATGATCACCTGGGAAGGAAAAACTCCCTTTTAACAGGAAGAAACCTCCGGCAGAACCAGGCTCAGGGAGGGGCGGGGCCATCAGCTGTGATTGGTTGGGGTGAGAGAAGGAAGACAGGATAAAGACACGCTGTGGAACAGAGACAGAGATAATAATGGACTACTTGCACTAACACTTCCGCGTTCTATGTAGTCCTGCTCCAGTGCTTCCGGTGCGGTTAAACCATGGCGACGTTCTACACTCGATGCCTACAAGAGCTCCCAAAATTGAACATCACCGATGTTCATCGGATTTGCAGAGTGACGACTACCCCCGCCAGCAAATTAGATAAAGGATTTAAGTTATATGCTGCATCATATATACACAACTACGAAGGTAAGAAAACGTAAATTAACCGACAAAGAAACGCTAGCTAACGTCAAATGCAAACACTACGTTACTCCGCTATGTCCTTCATTTGATGTCAGTTCTCTACATTACATGTTTTCTTAAACGGTGTTTTATGTCGTCCTAAACTATAGTTGAGGTTTTCTTAACTAATGTCACTTTTGTTGTTAGACACTGTTATAATAGCTTTAGGTAGTTGGCTAACTATGGAGGTAGTTAACTACCTAATGCTACTCTTGCTAAGTGTAAAATATATATGTTTAAGACATGCTGAAATGAGTAATACAGAAATAATGCTAATGGTACTTGTATCTTTATTCAGTGTCCAATAAAGACAGGTTGTCAGGGGAGGTCGGTGTGAGAGCCCTGTGCTACAGGTCGATGAGGAAGAGTGAGGCACCACACAGACTAAGTGTAGGCAGGAAGCTGTGTAAAGTTGTTAATCCCCGTTCAGTGGGGTTCAGTTCATTTAAGCATTAGTTAAGTTCATTCCTAAAGGCCCATCAACTTGAATGTTTTCCTTGTCTCCCTGCTTTATCACTCCTAATTTGACTAGTCAGATAGTTAAATCAACGTGTGTTTGGGTGATCAGAAACATTTGACAACAAGTTAATACTGCAAATATACACAATCTAAGTTATTACAGTTATCAAGCATGGTTAAGTTGTTTTAATAGGGAGAGAAGGAAACACTAAGCATTCAGGAGGGTGCGTAACCATAACACTGAACTATGTTCCTGTTCGGCTCTTCCATGAAGATGTTACATTTTTAATTTTCGTTCTTTCTTCTTAGATTAAGCTTCTGGATTCATCGCCGGTGATACTGACACATAGCCAGTGCTCCTGTGTGGCAGGCGCTGTTATGTGCAATCACACAGTGGCACTGCTCTTCCAAACAGCACACTACTCACAACTCAGAGTGCCGGTTGTCCCCCCTGTGCATAGCTGCACGGAATCTGAACAGCAATGGCACAAGCCACGGACAGTGGTAATTTAAATGAGGTTAAAGTTTTTGAATTAGTCCATGTTTACATATGAACAGCAACACCATCCATAGTAAATGTGTCTTCTGTTAGGGTGTGAGGCCAGGACCCATCAACTCCATGGTCTTCACTAAGCCGGTACCAGGACGGCCCAGACTGGAGTACGGTAATTAGATTTGTAAAATTTGGTTTCATGTGTTACAAATGTATGTTGCTATTTTTTTCATACATACATGTGTCAGAATAGGTATTAATTTACATACAACATTACACTTTCTGAAGACGGCTAACTCAGTCATGTACATATACATCCCAGTCTCTAACTTATGCACCACTGTTTTACACCTTTTAGTTTTTAGTTTAGTTGTTGTTCAGTATAATAACCGTCTTTCTTACATTATTGTCATTGATGTTTTCTTTAGGAGTGGCTTCTACAGAGGCATGGTGGGTCCGTTACCAGATCCCTGCTTGTTCAGAATAACGGAGGCATATGCAAAATTTAATATTGAGGACAGGCCACTTGTGACCACAATGAACATGAGACCTGACAAGCCCCCTGTGGAAAGTGCCTTTGGGCTGGTGCAGGAGGGCAGTGTTCTGTCATATCAGCAGCCGGTTTTGACAACCCGGTACATCACACTACACCGCGATGCACCACCAACACCGCACTTGCCTCTGGAGGGGTATGACATCTTGCCATCAGATTGTGTGTTTGTGTGCTCAGAAGAAGAGCTTCTGCATCTGAAAAGCTTGTCTGTAACTCTGGAAATGGCTCACAAAATAGAGGAAGCTACACGTGAGCAAAGCTCTTCGTCCGAGTGGCATCAGCTCCGCAGGCCCAGAGTGACTGCCTCTAGGTTTCGGGAGGCGTGTCACGTCAGAGGCCAGAGCTCGGCCGAGTCACTAGCAGAGCGTATATTGAAGGGAACAAGGCAGACAGCAGACATGAGGAGAGGAACTGAGATGGAGCCTGCAATAGCAGCAGAGTATAGTAGGCTAATGAATGTTAACTACTCACCCTGCGGTCTGGTCATTCACCCCATTGCCCCCTGGCTTGCTGCATCTCCTGATGGTGTTGTTTTTGACCCCAATGAATACCCCCAGTTTGGCTTCGTCGAATTCAAATGTCCCAATGTACAAAACTTTATTGACTGCAAATATGTGCAGATGGAATGTGGTACCCCTAAACTAAAAAAGAGCCACGCATATTACTGGCAAGTGCAAGGACAACTGCTCATCAGTGGGATGCAGTGGTGTGACTTTGTTGTGTGGGCACAAGAGGACTACCTAGTGCAAAGAATATACATGGATACAGATGTGCACAATGCAATCAGAGAAAAGGCAGACTATTTCTTTTTTTACATATATATGCCAAGATACCTGTGTTTGAAAAAATGAACAGTAAAAACATAGCAAAAAGAAAAACAGATCCTTCAGGCTGGCTGGAACAAAATAACTGTTTTATTTTCAATATATTTCATGAATTCTTTTGTTGTTACATGTTACTTTTATGTGACATCAATAAACTGTTATTTAAGCAATGGCATCAAATTAATTTTTAAAAACACACATTAAAACGTTGAATTTGTGCAGAACTTATTTACATGGTAAGTATTTAAAACTCCATGCCTAGCATACTGATATACATTTAGACAATAACACAACTGAACTGTAGAAAATGACAAATGGTATTTTTGATGTTACAAAAGTTCAATGTCACTTATGGTTTTAAAACGATTTAGTGATTTACTTTATAATTTTGATAAATAGTTTTGTTGAATCTGAATAGTAATATAGTAGTATAATTAAACAGTATTATTAACATTAAACATTTGCAATGAATTTGAATTATCAATAACTGAAACTCAACTATCAGCACTCAAGTACCAGTTCTGTAATCAAGTATTGTCAGCTGAGAAGGAAGAAATGCAACTGTAGTGGCCTCAGCTGCAGGTCATTTTCCATAAGTTACTTGTACTGGCACTGGTGTCTTGGGAAAAATCCATCTTGTCTCACTTAACCCATTTTTTAACTAATGCTGTGTTCTGGTAATTTGACAGCATACATGCCACTGCAAACAGTTGGTTGATATTATAAACATGTGACATGGTAATGATGCTATCAAAAAGTTTGTTCTGTTTGATCCTCCTAATGACTCGCTCCACATGTACCCTGAGTCTGGCTATGGCCTGCGTCTCCTTAACCTGGTATGCTGGCATCTGCTTCTGCTTAGATAGAAAAGGTGGGCAGTACACTTTGCATTTACAACAATCAGTGATTAGGAAGCCCTTATCTACCATCACTGCCATGTCTTCAGTCAACTTCTCAGCAATGCCTGATTGTTTGAATAGTTCCTTGTCACTAACCGAACCAGCATACAGATTAGAGATGAATGTCACTGGACCATGTGGAGCTATGCCAACCAGGGCTTTCATCGTACAGTGGGATTTGTACGAAGAGTACATTTCACTTTGGAGAAGTGGTGAGGATGGTGTCTGACACCTCAGCTCTGTACAGTCAAGGATCATCTGGGTGTCTGAGAAATCTTTGAATTCCTCAGTAAGCTTGCACTCCTTCACGTGTAAGCCAGATGCACTGAGACCCCAGTGCAGTGGCAAGAAAATTTGTCCATGTTGCAATAATGCGGCTCACTGTGGACTGGTGTATGTTAAATCGGTGTGCCAGGTCCCTCTCCTTCAAACCAACTGACAGGAAAACCAGGAAAAGAAAAAACTCATCAATTGGCTGTAGCAGCTGCCTCTGGAAGGTGAAAACAAAAGGGAAAATGTTACTCCTTAAGCTATGAACTAGTAAAATTATGCTTTTCTTGGCTAAATGTTTTGTAATGGTTAGGCATACCATACTGTACCATGGGGTAAACAATGAGGTGCTGTAGTGCACAGGTGTATGTATGTAAAGGATACTGAGTCTAGCATACATACACCTGTGTATGTATGCTACTGTACATAATGTAATGTTATTGTACATAAATACAATAACATTACACCTCTAGTTCTAACTACCAACAAACCCATAACCTACTGTTGATGTGCGTGCACGTGTCAACACTTCTTCGTTCCGATTGGCAGCTGACTTGGCTCTTGAAACCCGGATCATTTTATAGATGCAAGGCTCAATCAAAACCCAGAATGCCATCAAATGATCATCGCTTGGAAATCTATTCACGAGAGAGACATACATCATGTCAATCATTAATTAACATCCAACATTGGCATAAAATAATGTAAACTGTGACAAATATGCTAATGGTATGCTGTATAAAATAGTCTGATTAAGAGTATTTGGTGTTGTATTTTACCTGTAGCATTAGGATATCGTTTAAATACTAAAGCATCTACATAAAACATACAATCAGCAGAGAAAAAGTAAATTTCTATTTTGTTTTCATTAAGACTGGAAAAACTTTCTAAATTTAACTGATGGTGACCTTGGTATATTTTAAACAGTTAGCTTGAATAGGACTTAGGTGTACCTGGTATAGAATCGGATGTCAGTGTCGGAGCCAGCAAAACGCTGTAACCCAAATTCTCGCTGGACACGTAACTCCTGTATTTCCTTCCTCAGAGTCTCCACATCTTCGGACAGGTCTTCTGCAGCTGATGCAGATATGTCCAGTGCAGATGGCTCAGGGACTGAGCAGTAGTCATGATCTCTTGTAAGACTGTGCTCTTCTTGATCGTCAGGAGGAACTAGTTCAGGGCGTCGCTCCGTTCTCTCCCAAACACTACGCCGCGGTGGTTCAACTTTATAGCCATTCCACTCAAAAAGTGTTGGTACAGCACCTTTAATAAGCCGCCTTCGACCATCGAGGGTTGTTGGCTCTATGAGTTGATCACTGGCAAAGTGTCTGCAGCAGACCCTGGTGTGAGAGGTGATCGTGAAATGATCCCGGCGTATGTTTACCAGCCATTGTCTTCTCAAGTCGGAATGGGTCGGAAAGGCATGAAAACTTAGTATGCCGTTACATTTGGCTGAAGCTGAACAAAGTGGGACACAGCAATGCTCGGAGTATTTCTTCTCCTGTTTTTGAAAATGTTCTGTTTTAAATACTTTCCTTTTTATACTCATTCTGAAGCGACATTAGCATAGCTACCGATAGATAAGCAAACGTACCGGAAACGCACAAGCGGTACTATTTGGAAACGGAAATACGTCACATGCCCTAGTGCAAGTAGTCTATAAGTAATGATTAAATGCAGAGAGGTCTGTTAACACATAGTGAGTGAAGAAGAAACACCCAGTGCATCATGGGAATCCCCGGCAGCCTACGTCTATTGCAGCATAACTAAGGGAGGATTCAGGGTCACCTGGTCCAGCCCTAACTATATGCTTTAGCAAAAAGGAAAGTTTGAAGCCTAATCTTGAAAGTAGAGATAGTGTCTGTCTCCTGAATCCAAACTGGAAGCTGGTTCCACAGAAGAGGGGCCTGAAAACTGAAGGCTCTGCCTCCCATTCTACTTTTAAATACTCTAGGAACAACAAGTAGGCCTGCAGAGCGAGAGCGAAGTGCTCTAATAGGGTGATATGGTACTACAAGGTCATTGAGATCAGATGGGGCCTGATTATTTAAGACCTTGTATGTGAGTTCACGTCTGAACGTTTTTGTCTTAAGGGACACGTTAATAGATTCCTCTTGACATCTGGACCATAAGAGCATGACTTTCAGATGCTGTAGATAGTTTATTTTGTAGGTCTGACACTTCCTCTTTTCTCCTCCACTTCCTTTTTTGTGTTTCAACTAAAACAATGTTCTTTGTTACTGACAGAAAAAAGAGCGTAAAGGAAGCTGTGACGCACAGACACACTGCTTCATCCCTTGAAGCCTTTAATGTTTGAATGATTCATGAGAGAAAAACAGAGTTCCACAAAGTGGGAGAAATGTTGCTCAAGAGCACTTAAGCATTACGCCAAAGCCCGACTGCTTGGGTGGCTCAAGACTTTTGCACAATGCAAAGCTGCAGTGTCGTGTTTACTTCCTGCCGAGCGCAGACAGTTTGGCCTCTGCAGCAGATCGTAGTTTGGCAGCGTGTCAGAAACACTGAGACTCTGTGTGTGTGTGTGTGTGTGTGCGCATGTCCTTGTGAGGTTGAAGAGAGGCAGCACAGCTCGACATGAATCACGTCGTGGTAACTACAGCTCTTCTTTTTCTTCTTTTTCTCACACTTCTGTGTGTGTGTGTGTGCGTGTGTGAAGCTTCGGCATATCTAATGTGAGTTAGACGAGCTGAAGGGCAGACAGCGCGCAGGGCGCCGCGATCAGGCCTGACCTTTGGATCAGCAGCTCAGGTTTACTCCGTCTGCATTATCAGTTTTTAACGATAGAGGATCTGTTGACGGGCTGCAGCTGTTTCCACCTCGTTTCTCTCGCACACACCTGTTGCTCACCTGTTAGTCACACAGTGCAGCAGCACGTCCACAATGACGCACACACAGCAGAGAGAGAGAGAGGCTGTTTGCTTCAAACGTTCCTAATATTCTGTCCACCGCACTAACACAGGGGCTAGAGCTGTTGCATTGTTTGGTGTTATAGCACCTGTGTGTGTGTGTGTGTGTGTGTGTGTGTGTGTGTGTGTGTGTGTGTGTGTGTGTGTACAACATGTGACATGATTTTAAAGGCTCGTGAGAAGTGCTGGTGAGAGCTCTGAGGATCAGATCGAAGGTCACCAGTTTACGCAGCAGTGACCTCTGTGAGCCAAACACCTGCACGACGCTCTTAATGTGGCCGCGTGACCATCAGCAGACAGCTGGCACAAAGCAGGGGTGTCCAACATAAGGCCCGGGACCTGCAGTTGGCCCAGCACAGATCGAGTTTAGGAAAATGTGAAGGGGGGCTTTGTTCCTGATAAAGACCTGAACCGCCAACCATACGTCACCAGAGGGATGTTATGGAAACCAGTTCTTTACATACAGTGGGTCCACAGTGGGTCACATTCACAGGACAGTCAGCAGCGTTTCTATCAGAAGAGACCTGCTGTTGAGCTTCGATATCTCATGATGGCCTTAGAAGGGGCGGGGCTAAAACAGCTTGTTTCAGACTGAGCAGCTGCTGAGATCCAAAGTGAGACAAAGAAGGATTATTTTGAACTCTGAATCATGCAAAGCTGCTGTAGCAGAGTCCAAGCAGTCAAGGAGACGCTGGACGGGTCACTCCAAGCCACGAGGACCAATCACAGCCACAGATATTCTGACACAGTTTCTTTCTGAACATCCTGCTGGAGCTGATCCGCTGGCACGTCCACTTCCTGTCAAAATCCTTTTCTTCCAAAAACTGCAATGAATCACAGGGAGGGAGTGAAAAGGATAAAATAACTTCTTCAAGAAAGGAGTGGAGTCCTTGGAGCACTGTTTACACAGAAAGAAAGAAACTGTCACTATTCCTATCTATGATGCACATCGATGACCTGAAAGAAAACCGCACAAACGTCCTTCAGATTTTCTCACAGCGAAGCCGATACTGCGTGCTGATTGGTCGGTTAGGGACACTCTCCCTCATGGGTGACAGATGCTAAATGTCACAGCAGCTGGTTTCAGTGAGCTGGACTCAGTGCAGGATAAACATCCTCAGCCTGAAACACTCTCCCGCTGCACTGATCAGAGTCTCAGGTTAGCCAAACAAAGTCGGCTCTCGGTGAAATCACTGCAGTCTTCGTGAAATCTTTTCCCGTGTTCGTCCCCCGACATCCAGCAGGGCGCCGCTGACCTGCTCAGGGTTTCACTGTCATTCATCTTCCTCTTCACGTGGAGCTTCATCCGTCTAATTTATCGAAAAAAGAAATAAGCGGGAAAACTGTAAAGCAGAGATTTCACTTTCCACATATGCGAGTACGCTCGGGTCCCAGCGACGCCAACATCACCGTCAGATGCCGAGCGAGCGGCTTCGTCCATCTACGTCACGCAGGTGTAGAAGTAGGAAGAACCGCTCAGACATCCAGCTGCGCACGTTTGTGTTGGAGGATGAGACTCAGCAGAGGTCAGCTTCTGTAGGACGCAGCTCGTTAACACAAACTAATTCGAGCTTAAAATGGTAAATGGCCTGTATTTGTGTAGCGCTTTACACAAGGTTTCGCCCAAGGACACAACGACCAAGGCTGTCCGAGCCGGGGCTCGAACCGGCAACCTTCCAAGTACAAGGTGAACTCCCACCTCTTGGGCCACGATCGCCCTTAAAGATCCAAGTTTCCTCAGTTTAACCCTGCGGACGTGTTCAGGAGAGCGGCCATGTTCCTGAAGCCGTCGTGTCTTCACCTTTACCTGTGAGGCGTAAAACTACCTCACTCTCAAGTTACATTAACCACTCCTGTATGAGCTGTATCTGACCTTTAACCTCTGAACCTCTGGATGTTCTTGCATGTTGTGTTAGGACTGCACACACATTTTTTTCTCTCATCACACACACACGCACACACAGACAGACACACAAACAGACACACACACACACACGCACACACACAGACAGACACACAAACAGACACACACACACACACGCACACACACAGACAGACACACAAACAGACACACACAAACACACGCACACACACAGACAGACACACAAACAGACACACGCACACACACACGCACAGAAACACACACACACACACATACACACGCACACACACAGACACACACACAGACACACACACACAGACACACACACACAGACAGACACACAAACAGACACACACACACACGCACACACACAGACAGACACACAAACAGACACACGCACACACACACGCACAGAAACACACACACACACACATACACACGCACACACACAGACACACACACAGACACACACACACAGACACACACACAGACACACACACACACACGCACACACACACACACACGCACACACACACATACACACACACACGCACACAAACACACACACATGCACACACACACACACGCACACACACACACACTGCCTCTGACTCTGGATAGGTCTAAGCATCAGTTCCAGGCTCTGTGATTGGCTCTCAGCGCTGTCAGTCACGCCCCTCAGCTACCCGAGGTGACCTTAGTGGGCGATTAAAAAGTCATGCAGCGTTCTTAAAGAGACACCGCTGCTGCTGCACAGTCAGACGAAATGACAGACAGGAAGTTGTTTTCAAAATAAAATCCCCCCCACCCTCTCACACACCAAGAAACACAAAAAGACAACTTCTTCTTCTTCTTCTTTAAAGTTGTTAAAGCTGAAAGACGCGTTCAAGCGACACGAGGACGAGAGGCCGCGTGTTTTAGCCACGTCAGACCATTAACCTGACCCCAGACAAACTGGGTCTGGCTGCTGCTGATGGACGAGCGACCGTGAGGGCCGCGTCTGTCTCTGCGTGAGGAACAAGGAAGCGATCGCTTTCAAATGTCAGATTTAAGATATAAAAACAAACGAGGCGTGAACGACCTGCCAACACCTGCAGTCAGACGCAGAAACGAGCCTCATTCAGCTCATCCTGTGCTGCTGGTTTCAGACATTGTCCTGTTTATAACCCGCAGTCAGCTGAGACTGAAGACGTCACCTGATGATGATGAAACGTTTCTGAAACGTCCAGATGAACAGAATCAACCTTCTGGGATTTACTGGCCTGGATGATCGAGCGTTTTTAATTCCAGACAAACAAAAGCTGTAAGGAGACATTTTAGTGAGAAACTTCAATGTTCAGTTATTACAAAACAAACATATAAACAAGAAAACACTCAGTTATTTCCTAAAATGTAGTGTTTGTTTTGTTTTTGAATTTCAAATATTGTATAAGAAGACTATTTTCCCTCTCTCTCTCTTAACTAACTGAAGCCTTTCATTGAACTGCCAAATGAACACACGGGTCCTCTCTGTGCACACATGCAGACACGTGTGTCACTAACACAGCATGTTTAGTTTTGCCTTCATATTAAATCCTTTAAAGAACTTATTTTAACATTGCCCTCCTTGGTGGGAGGAGATAGCTCAGCAGGTAGAGCCTTTGCCCCCATGATCAGAGGCTTGGGGGTTCAAATCTACCGAACGGCTACCCTAAAGTACCCGTGAGCAAGGCACCGTCCGCCTGTCGCTTCGCTGAGTGCATGCGTTAAATGCAGAGAGTAATTTCCCTACAGGGGAGTAATAAAGTATACAAAACCTAATCCTCCCTAACACAAAATAAACTGCATTATGTTTCTTCACGTCATATAAGTGGCCAGCTTGTCTCAGATGCAGCTGGTGCTCACGGCCTGGGAAACAGAGCGATTCTGAAATGAGCCCAAAAGCTGAGGACGTGACTTTTACACGGGATGAGGTCTGTCTGGACTTTTGCTTGATTAGGATTTTAATGATATTGAGTGAAGCAATGAGCGTGGAGCTGCTTGTCTTGGAGTCCCTCTGTGTGAGGACAGGGGGTCACATGTGTGCTGGATTTATTTCAGGCCAAATATTCTGGATTTAAAAACCCTGGAGACACCCCGACTTTCACAGTGAATAAAATAACTGTTTGTGTGGGAATATTTTCAGCACAGTTTCAGTCCTCACAGAAAAATCCAGGATAATCAATGATTTTTAAGAACGTATTAAGAAAACAGGGTTTGGCTTTGCCATGTAAAGCTTTGCTTTCATTTTCTCTGTTCTTGCACAGCAGCTTTGTGCTAAGTGGCTTCCAGGTGGCTCCTTCCTGGACCACAGGAAGCACAGACAGGTGCTTCACGGCTCTGTCAGGTCAGCCAGAGGCCTCAGGGTTAGGGTTAGGCCCTGAGCCCCGCCTCCAGGTTCAGGACTCAGGTGTTATTAAAAATTTAAAGCAGGTGATACAAAACCTCCATGGATAACGCCCCCCTTGGTAACAACTTTTTATAGCGTTTTATAACCACCTTGACTTCATTAAGGATTAAATTAGGGGCGTGGCCTCTTTGACTGACAGGTGGACGGTGACACAGGTGGCTGACGCTGCCAGCTGTCCGCTGGGCTTCACAGTTAAATGAACTGGACCAATGAGACGGCTGCTGTACATGCACAGTACAGCAGCCTGACAGGCGGGCGATCTTTCCTTCACTCTGCTGCTTTTCTGTGTTTCCAGAAACTTCCACGTCTGGCCAGCCGAGCCTTCAGCAGCTCAGCCAGACAGCTGAAGAACAAGGTCCCCGAATCCCAGAAAATCTTCCAGGTAAGAACGATCGTCACCCGTCCAGCCGGCCTCAGGTGTTTCATACGTGTAACCCGAGCACGTGTGTTTCCTGCACTTACAGGAGGACAACGGGCTGCCGGTCCACATCAAAGGAGGAACCGGCGATGTTCTGCTCTACCGGGCAACCATGACGCTAACCATCGCAGGTGAGGAACGCTGCAGCAGGTGCATTTCTGTGGTGCAGGAGGACAAAGCTCGCATTAGTGACAGAAACAAAGCATGTGTGGAAACAGCTCAGACCTTTACGGATGTTTCGTCTGTGAGTGTTAGCAGGGTGCAACATGAGCATCAGACAGCATTCAGGGTCACATCACAGCACACGATCACCAACAAGGATACTAAAAGATAGTAAGACGGTTGTAGCTGATATGAGAGCAGGTGGGTCAAATGCTCTGGCTGAGGAAGGTGAAGAGTGTGAAGGTAATAAAGTTTAAAGAGGAGGTGCAGATGAAGAAGGGCTGAAAGATGCGAGCGTGCCACGGTGAGAAGTAAAGTGTTGGTTTGTGTTCTGTCCGCAGGAACCTGTTACTCTCTGTACTGGCTCCTCATCGCCTCATTCCCTCAGAAGAAGGGGTAGAGGAGGAAGAGGAGGATAAGAGCCTCTGGCTCGGTCTAACACTAATATATGTTGTGTGTAACTCTGCTTGATTTGTCTCCACATATCTGTCCTTCATCAAAGATCAAATAAAGAAAATATCCAGAGTTCTTCATTTGTGTGTCTGTGCAGAGAAAGTAGGGACTTGTTTTCACAGCTAGTCCTTTCTGTCATTAGCTGATGATGGCGATGGACAGCGAGTCAGTGAAGGGAATGTCTCCATGCTAAACGGCTTCATAGTTCAGACGTCATTTTATCGCTGTGGGAGGAGATTCTGCAGATGCTTCCACATTAACCAGTTTGATCTCCTACCACAAGATCTGTCTGCGCTTCTTGGACTGTAGTTACTGACCCGTTAATCGTGAGCCAGCACGGCACAGCGTCATGCGTTCAGCGTGAGGACTGCTCTGACTGCTCAGACTCAGCGACACCGCTCCACCTGACGGAGGACGGACACTCTCTGAGGAACTTCACGTTCTGAGGGTCTGCGAGGCGTGGAGAGGCCGTCCACGTCCACGGTGAAGGACTATCACAGAGGTGGAGGCCTACGACATCAGCTTTCAGCCACCTGTAGATGAGATTCCTTCCCAGAAACTTCAACCCTCAGTTCTCCTCAATCCATGCGAGCCTTAATGGCTCACACGATCAGCAGGCTGACCATCGTTCATGCTGAACAGCACCTCAGAATTTTCCCTTATGAAATAAATCTGAACTTCTGAAACCTTTAATTAACTTTAGCTGCTTTGGTCGCTGTGTGATGGTGTCAGCGTTATCCGACCAAACGGTTACCAAAGCCTCTGATGTCTCGCTAAAAGAGTCACCGCCATCATCGGTGACGGAAACTTCCTTTACGTTAGCGACAGACGTGTTAAAAGTTAGCTGATTGTTTCCAGGTGTACTCTGTGTTTGATCAGGCGTGATCACAGTTCACTGACGTGTCTGTTTTTAACGCTGGGAGATCACAGACGTCCAATCCTGATTCTCTCAGTCGTTTGTACTGCAGATGGTCAAACACTCAAAGTCTTCACTGTTTTTGGTTAAGGCCACCATCATGTGTTGTCGGTAGTACCGTGCTAATTCAAAGGTAATGAGGTCGTTACCCAATCCTGATGATTACAGCGCCGGGCCTGGACTGTGCATCGGGTTTATTGTCCTTCCAACCAAGAGGCTGGTCCACAGTCTGGCAGTGAGGCCTCTGGTACCTTTCCAGAAGGCAGCAGGGTGAAGAATGATAATAATGGATTGCATTTATGTAGAGCTTTACAATGCCACTGTTCATTCACTCTCACATCCACACACTGGTGGAGCAGCTACAGTTGTAGCCACAGCTGCCCTGGGGCAGACTGACAGAAGCGAGGCTGCCATATCGCACCATCGGCCCCTCTGGCCAACACCAGTAGGCGGTAGGTAAAGTGTCTTGCCCAAGGACACAACGACCAGGACGGAGAGCCCGGGGATCGAACTGGCGACCTTCCGGTTACAGATGCACTACGGTCGCCTGTAGCTCAGGGGGTTGAAGAGAGTGTGTGAGGGGTGTGTGGGGTCCCCCACGATGCTGGTGGCTTTGCCGATGCAGCAGGTGTGACGGGTGTCTGATGGAGGGAAGAGAGGCTCCAATGATCCTCTCAGCTGCTCTCACTAACAGTTGTAGAGCATTGTGATCCGATACGGTGCAGTTACCATCCAGACAGTGATGCAGCTGCTCAGGATGCTCTCGATAGTCTCTCTGTAGATGGTGGTGAGAATGGATGGAGGGAGATGGGCTTTCCTCAGCTTCCATAGGAAGTAGAGACGCTGCTGGGTCTTCTTAGTTATGGAGCTGGTGTTGAGGGACCAGGTGGACACCAAGGAATCTGGAGCTCTTGACGACCTCCACAGAGGATCCATGATGTTCAGTGGGCAGTGAACTCTCTTGCTGATGAGATCCACCACAGTCGCGTCATCGGCGATGTGGAATACACCAGGCACAAATACATGCACACGCAGGTATGTACTGCCAATTTCCACATTTATTGGTTTGTTTTGACAGCTGACTCAGTCGCACAGCCTGACAGCTCACGAGCCCAGCTGATCTCCCCTCGCCGCTCCTCCCCGTCTCCCTATAAACACAGCGGAGGGAGACCATCATCAGTACATAAACACCATCAGCTGTTCTTACCGGCCTCGCAGCGCCGCCCTGTTGAGCCTTCTGCTCCACTCCTCCCCGGCAGCTGCGCCCGGGGCCACGCCCCCGCCACACACCCCCACCGCCCGTTCGAGGCCGGGGAGCCGTCCGGCCGAGCCAACTCCCCCCCTCGCGAGCGAGAGAGGAAATCGGCCACCGCCATCTGTGCCCCCGGCCTATGGATCACCTTGAACTTAAAGGGCTGCAATGCCAGATACCACCGGGTGATCCGGGCGTTGGCATCTTTCATGCGGTGGAGCCACTGAAGCGGGGCATGGTCCGAACAGAGGGTGAATGAGCGTCCCAGGAGGTAATAGCGCAGGGAGCCGACCACCCACTGGATGGCCAGGCACTCCTTCTCCACGGTGCTGTACCGGCGCTCGCGCTCCGCTAGCTTCCGGCTGATGTACAGGACAGGGCGGTCAGCTCCCCTCACCTGCTGAGACAAAACGGCTCCCAGCCCTCTGTCCGAGGCGTCAGTCTGCAGAACAAACGGGAGGGAAAAGTTAGGAGTGTGAAGCAGCGGCTCCCCACAGAGAGCCTTTTTCACCTGCACAAACGCTGTCTGGCACGGCCCCGTCCACTGGACCAGATCCAGGGCACCCTTTCGAGTGAGATCGGTCAGGGGGCTGGTTAGCTGCGCAAACCCCGGCACAAAGCGACGATAGTAACCCGCCAACCCCAAGAACCGTCTCACCTCCTTTTTCGTCCTGGGGCGCGGGCAGGATGCGATAGCCGCCGTCTTCTCCACCTGTGGCCGCACCTGCCCGCCCCCCAGGTGGTACCCCAGATACTGCACCTCCCTCCGTCCAACCGCGCACTTCTTCGGATTGGCCGTGAGCCCCGCCCCCCTCAGGGACTCCAGGACCGCGGCCACCCGCAGCACATGCTCCGCCCAGGTGTCGCTGTGGATGATCACGTCATCCAGGTAGGCGGCAGCATACGCCGCGTGCGGACGCAGTACCCGGTCCATGAGACGCTGGAAAGTGGCCGGGGCCCCGAACAGGCCGAACGGGAGTGTCACGAACTGGTACAAACCGTACGGAGTGGAGAAGGCCGTTTTCTCCCTGGCCTCGGCAGACAAGGGAATCTGCCAATAGCCCTTGGTTAAGTCCAGTGTCGTGAAAAAGCGGGCCGTGCCTAACCGGTCCAGGAGCTCGTCGACCCGAGGCATGGGGTAGGCATCAAAGCGTGACACTTCGTTCACCCTGCGATAGTCGACACAGAACCGTATAGACCCATCCTTCTTCGCCACCAGAACGATGGGGCTACACCAGGCGCTGTGCGACTCTTCTATTACTCCCATCCTCAGCATTTCCGCCAATTCCCTCTGCACGATTTTTCGCTTATGCTCCGGGAGCCTGTAGGGCCGTGAACGCACCGTCACGCCGGGCTGCGTCACGAAATGGTGCTCGATGAGGGACGTCCGGCCGGGCAGGGGGGAGAACACGTCCGCAAAGCGCTGTTGCAACGCGACAACGTCCGCTCTCTGGGCCTGTGTGAGATGGTCATCACAAGGGAGGGAGGTGGGAATGATAGAATTTGGCACCTCAGGCCCCAACTCATCTCTCTCCTTCACCAGGCTCACCAGAGAAGCAGTTTCAGCCTCTCTCCACTGTTTGAGGAGATTGAGGTGATAAATCTGCGCGGCTCCTCCCCTGTCCGACCGAGCGACCTCATAGTCCACGTCCCCGACACGCCGTGTGACCACAAAGGGACCTTGCCACTTGGCGAGCAACTTTGAGCTGGAAGAAGGGAGTAACACAAGCACTTTATCCCCCGGTGAAAATTGCCTGAGTCTAGCCCCTCTGTTATACAGGCGTTGCTGACGCTGCTGAGCCTGGAGCAAATTCTCCCGTGACAACCTCCCCAAAGTGTGGAGTTTTGCTCTCAGGTCCAACACGTACTGAATCTCATTTTTGGCGGGGCTCGGACCGTCCTCCCAGCTTTCTTTAATCAGGTCGAGCACCCCACGTGGCCTCCTGCCGAACAGCAGTTCAAAGGGAGAAAATCCCGTGGAGGCCTGGGGCACCTCCCGCACTGCGAATAACAGAGGGTCTAGCCAGTGATCCCAATTGCGTTCATCCTCGTTAATGAACTTCCGAATCATGGACTTTAAGGTCTTATTCAGCCGCTCCACCAGCCCGTCAGTCTGAGGGTGGTAGACGCTGGTCCGAATAGATTTAATGCCCAGTAATTCGTACAGTTCCCGCAGTGTACGAGACATAAACGACGTGCCCTGGTCAGTCAGTATCTCTTTCGGGATTCCGACTCGGGAGATGACCTGAAACAGTGCCTGCGCCACACTCTTAGCCGAGATGGTGCGCAGCGGAACTGCTTCCGGGTACCGCGTTGCGTAATCCACCAGGACTAACACAAAGCGGTAACCGCGTGCACTCCGGTGAAACGGCCCGATGAGGTCCATGCCGATGCGCTCAAACGGGACCTCAATGAGGGGGAAAGGGCGCAGAGGCGCTCTCGGTATGGCCGGCTGGTTAACAAGTTGGCAGTCCGGGCAGGACGCGTACCAGCGGCGCACATCCGCTCGGATGCCAGGCCAATAAAATCGGGCCGTTATTCGCTCCAGAGTTTTCTCGTAGCCCATATGCCCTGCCATGGGGTTATAGTGGGCCGCCTGGAAAAGCGTTTCCCGGCGGCCCTGCGGCACCAACAACTGGGTGTGTGTTTCCTCAGTCTGAGTGTCACGACTCACTCGATATAATCGGTCATTTAATAAGACGAAACGCGGGTAGGTCTGCGCGGCCTCAGGGCGCACCACGTGACCATCAATAGCCATCACTTGGGCAAAGGCTGAGCGCAGGGTGCCGTCACGAGACTGCTCCAGTGGGAAATCACCCATGGGGGACACTTCCGGGGCTGGCGGGACGTCCCGTGAGGGACCCGCCGGCTCCTCCCCCCCGGAGTCGGTGTCGGACGACCCCGCGTCACCGCTGAATGCCGCGCACACGCTACACCCCGCTTCCGGTCGTGATCGCACCCCCGCGTACTGCCCCAGTAGCTGATGAAACCCCGGCCAATAGGTACCCAGAATCAGGGGGTGCGACAGGCGCGGGCTAACCGCCGCCGTTACCCTATGTGTATGGCCCTTGTATTTTAGCAGCAGCGGCACTATGGGGTACCGGTACCCCATAGTACACATCACCATGAACACACCTCACCTCCACCCATTCTGCCTCCAATAATGCCCCGGGGCGAACCAAGCCTTGGTGCACGAGGGTCTGTGTGCAGCCCGTGTCCACCAACGCTTGGCGTATACCCCCTCGAGTCCTTACCGGAATACTGTATGTCCCTCCTGGACCGGGGAAGGGTGCTGGGGCGCCAGCAACGCGGAACACCTGCCCCACTTCCATAAGCGGACAATCCCTCCTCAGGTGTCCCGGCCGCCCGCACTTCCAACACTCCGGCCCCGGCGTTTGTGCTGCCCTCCGTGGCTCGGGGGCGGCTCCACTTGGCTCGGTTCCCTGGGACGGCACCATCGCCGCGAAAGGGTTAGTGGGGCTCAGCGCCGGCAGCCGCTCCGCCTGCCCTGGTGCCGGCACACGGCGCCTCGGGGCCGGCACTGGGGCCTGTTTGGCCAGCCTCCGTCCGGCGTCCCCGGATTCCCCTGCTCCAGCGGCAAGGTGGTCCTCCGCCAGCGTCACCGCTACCTCCAAGCTTGCGGGCCGGTGGCACCGGACCCATCTCGCCATCTCCGCTGGCAATCCTTCCGTGAACTGCTCCAGCACCACCTTGTCCACCAGCTTCGTCTCGCCCTCCGATGTTCCCGGCTGCAGCCAGCGCACCGCCGCGTCGCGCAGCTGTCGGGCCCAGGCGAATGGTCGGTCCGTTGTAGCCAGCCGACAGGCCCGGAACCGCCGGCGATGGTCTTCGGCGGTGAGCCCCAGCCTGTCCACCACCACCCGGCTCACATCCGGGAAGCTGCTCCTTGACGCCGGAGGCAGACTCAGGGCCGCTGTTTGTGCCTCCCCAGACAGCAGGGGGAGCAGCCACGGAGCCCACTCCTCCCGCGGCCATTGGCAAGCCTCCGCCGTGGCACGGAAGGTCTCCAAAAAAATCTGTGGGTCGTCCCCGTCCCCCATCCGGGGCACCGTCACCGACAGTGGCGAGGGCTTCGGCGTGGCAGCGGCCCCGACCAGCCGCTCCAGAACTAGTGTCTGTCGGTCCGTTTGCTCCTGCAGCGCGGCCAGGTGGGCACGCTGGTCGGCCGCCTGATCCCGGCTCATCGCCGCCATCTCCGCCAGCATCTGCGCCAAGTATTGCAGGGGCTGGGCGGGTGGCGCGGCCTGTGGGTCGGACATATCCCCACCGGCACTCTCCTGGGTTTCGGCACCACTGTGGAATACACCAGGCACAAATACACGCACACGCAGGTATGTACTGCCAATTTCCACATTTATTGGTTTGTTTGTTTTGACAGCTGACTCAGTCGCACAGCCTGACAGCTCACGAGCCCAGCTGATCTCCCCTCGCCGCTCCTCCCCGTCTCCCTATAAACACAGCGGAGGGAGACCATCATCAGTACATAAACACCATCAGCTGTTCTTACCGGCCTCGCAGCGCCGCCCTGTTGAGCCTTCTGCTCCACTCCTCCCCGGCAGCTGCGCCCGGGGCCACGCCCCCGCCACAGGCGAATTTGATGATGTGGTTCAAACTGTGCATCGCTGCACAGTCGTGGGTCAGCAGAGTGAACAGCAGTGGGCGCACAGCCCTGAGGGGCTCCAGGGCTCAGTTTGGTGGTGTTGGAGGTGCTGCTACCGAGCCAGACTGTCTGAGGCCTCTCCGTCAGAAAGTCCAGGATCCAGCTGCAGAGGGAGGTGTTCAGGCCCAGCAGGCTCAGGTTTCCAATCAGGAGGAAATCAGCTGTGTGGGATCAAGGACACATCTAAAACCTGCAGGACTGGAGCCCTGTCATTACAGATTATAGATTATAGATCATGGGTTAGAGATTATAGGCACAAGAAAGAAATTGGAGAAAAAGGAGAAAAGACAACCTGGTGCGCTCAACTCCAAACGATTAAACAGCTGAAATAATGAGACGCAGACACGTCTGTTGATCATTGTCTTGTTTCTTTATGTTGTTATGGGTTCTTAAGAATGACACCATTACTTGAAGAGAAGGTATTTTATCGAACTGTGGTTCACATGTAAACAAAGCTTCGCCATCACAGTCTACTCAGAGGTAACTCCCTCTGCTCTCTAGCTCCCCCTGCAGTCTAGGAGTATTAACAACATAAAACATGATACTAGGCAAATAAGGATTTGCTGTTATCATTACATCTTCCTTTTTTTTCAACAATAAAATAACATACCTACTTTCACAAACATAAACAGTCTCTATTTGTTTTTTACTTGTTAAACCAGGCTTTATCAAAGTAACGTTAACAACACAACTAGTTTTCAACAATTATGGTCCATTCAACACTAGTAACCAAACATAGTGAAACTTGCATAGATACTATGACATCATCTTCCAAACAACATGTCAACACATTACATCTGTTCAATCAGTCTCATAGGTGGCTTTACTTGTCTTACAGATCTTCTCAGTGTTTGTTCTTGTGTATGCATAGGTGTTTCAGGTGATAGTGTCTCATGTGTGTGTTGGAGTTGTTCAGCAGCCTCCAACCTCTGCTCCACTACTACTGGTCCCTTAAGAAGATCTCGGCGATTTCTTCTCAGCATAGCTCCATCTTCTCTCTGAATGATATATGATCGTGGTTGATCTTTCCTTAGAACAGTTGCTTTCTGTGCCCATGTGTTGGTTTTGTCTTTGAATCTCACTTGATCCCCAGCATGCAGTTCAGGTAGGTTTTTTGTTCCTCTGTCATAATAGAACTTCTGCTTTGCTTTTTGTTGCTCCTTAAACTTCTTCACGCTGTTTCCCTCTTTTGTTTTAAGCAGATTATCCTGAATGGGCAGGTTTGATCTCAGGCGTCGTCCCATAAGAAGCTGTGCTGGTGACATACCACACTCAAGTGGTGTTGTGCGGTATACTAGCAGGCTTTGGTAGAAGTCAGCACCACTGTCTCTCGCCTTACTCATCAGCCTCTTCACTGTTTGGACGGACTTTTCCACTAGTCCATTAGATTGTGGGTAGTGCGGGCTTGATGTTGTGTGAACAAAGTCCCATTCCTTGGCAAACTGTCCAAACCTAATATTGGAGAATTGTGGTCCATTGTCTGTGAACACTTCACTTGGCACACCGTGTCGTGCAAATACAGCTTTCATAGAGGTGATTACAGCCTCTGCTGTTGTTGTTTGCAGTCTACATACTTCCGGATACAAAGAGTAGTAGTCTGTGACTGCAATATAGTCCTTTCCTCCAGACACAAAGAGGTCAGCCCCCACTTTCTGATATGGTCGGTCTGGCACTGGGTGCGGCTTTAGTGGCTCGGCAGGATTGCTTGCTTGATATGTCAGACATGTTGAACAGTTTGACACTTCATTTGTCACATCCTGATTAATCCGTACATCACCTCACGTGCTCTCCTTTTACATTTTTCCATGCCTAGATGCCCTGCGTGTATCTTTTTGAGCATCTCTCCTCGCAGGCTCTTTGGGATGACAATTTTACTTCCCTTGAACACCACATCATCCACTACAGACAGTTCTGCTCTGCAGTTCCAGGACTCATGAATAACAGGTGAGCAGTTTTGCTTACAGCTGGGCCATCCATCTATGATGGTTTTGCGCAGTGCTTGTAACGTTCCATCTTTGCTTGTCTCCGTTCTGATGAGCTCCATCTTCCCTTCTGCGACAGGAAGTGCACTTGTGACCATGCTCACATATGCTCTTACATCATCATCCATCTTGGTGTTCGCTGGCTCATTCGGATCAACAGCTCGGGATAATGTGTCAGCTGTGTACATCAGCTTGCCAGGTGTGTACATCACGTTAAGCGTGTAACGTTGCAGCCGGATCATCATTTTTTGGATTCTCAGTGGACAGTCATTTAGTGGTTTTTGGAACAATGCTATCAGTGGCTTGTGGTCAGTTTCAACACTGATGGCCTGCCCAGACACAAACTGGTGAAATCTCTCACAGGCGTACGTTATGCTGAGCAGTTCTTTTTCAATCTGTGCATATCTTGTCTCTGCGTCTGTCATGGATCGTGATGCATATGCAACAGGCTGCCACTCATCATACTTCTGCAGAAGAACAGCTCCAAGCCCACTCTGTGATGCATCTGATGAGATCTTAATAGGTCTCATTGGATCATAAAACTTCAGAACTGGTTCCTTTGTAAGCAGATCTTTCAAGTCACGCCATGCTTTCTCATGTTCATGATTCCACTCCCATTCGATTCTCTTTTCAGTTAGCTGTCTCAGTGGCGCCATTTTTTCTGAGAGATTGGGTATGAATTTTCCCATGTAGTTTATCATGCCATTAAATCTCTGCACATCTTTCTTGCATTGCGGCCTCGGCATGTTTTCAATTGCAGACACCTTTTGAGGATCTGGTCTGATGCCTTCACTGCTCAGGATATCTCCAACGAATGTCAGTTCCTTCGCCCCAAGCTGACATTTCTCTTTGTTCAGCTTCAGATTGGCTTTTCTGGTTGCTTCAAGAACATTTCTCAGTCTCATGTCATGTTCAGCTTTTGTGCTACCCCACACAATGATGTCATCCATTGACGTGTCGACTCCTTCCAGGTGTTCATAGATCATGTGTATTGTCTTGTGACACACCTCAGGTGCTGAAGCAATGCCAAACGGCAGTCGCCGGAATCTGTACCTGCCAAATGGGCTGTTGAACGTGCACAGTTTTGAACTTGCTTCGTCCAGCTTCAGTTGCCAAAATCCTGATGAAGCGTCTAGCTTGCTAAAGTACTTCGCTTTTGCAAACTGTGACATTATCTCTTCTCTTGTAGGTAGTTTGAAATGTTCTCTCTTTATTGCTCTATTCAGATCTCTAGGATCCATGCAAACTCTGAGCTTTCCAGTCTTTTTCTCCACAATAACAAGAGAACTCACCCACTCCGTTGGCTCATCGATCTTTTCAATCACTTCCAGGTTTTCCATCCTGTCCAACTCGGCTTTCAGTGGCTTTTGTAGAGCAAATGGTACTTTGCGGCATGGATGAATGACTGGTGTTACACTTTCATCGACTCTGATTGTGTGTTCTCCAGCAAGGCAACCAAGTCCCTGAAATAGGTCACCATATTCCTTCATCAACTCATTATAGTCCATGTCATCATCAGTTTCCACAACGAGCACTCTTTTCACTAGGTTCAGACTCTCACAGGCATGTAACCCTAGTATAGGCTGCACAGTCTTCGGCACCACAATGAATGTTAGCGTGTGCTCCTTGTCTTTGTGTGTCACTTTAACCATGCATTTTCCTTTCACAGGTATTTCTGCACCTGAGTATCCACTCACTTTCACCTTCGTTGCATGCATTTTAGGTCTAGGTCTGATTTTCTTGAACTCTGCTTCTGATATGACATTCACTTGAGCTCCAGTATCCAGCTTGACTTTCACGAGTGTGTCATTCACTTTGAGTGTCATTATCCAGTCCTTTTCACCTGTCTTATTGTCTGTCACTGCAGCTACATAGAGTTCCTCTGTGTCTTCTTCATCCACAGTATGGACTGCACTTTGTTTCAGGGTTTGAGCTTTGCAGCACCTAGCATAATGGTTATTTTTGTTACATGTATTGCATCTTTTCCCATATGCTGGACATTTTTTAGGAGGATGTTGCATTCCGCAGCGACCACAAGTCTTTTCTCTTCTGTCCCTGTTTGCTGGTGATTTCAATTGCAGTTTCATTTCAGCGGCAGCACTCTCCTTTTTGACTCTGTGTGTGTTCTTATTCACAGCATCCACTCTGCAGCTGTCACTAAGCAGTTCTTTAGCTTGTGCCCTCACCGTTTCAGCTGCTCTGCACAGTGTTAATGCTTTTTCCAGGTCAAGATTTTCCTCTCTCTCAGACCGTTGTCTGGAATCCCACACACAAGTCTGTCTTTTATCAAAGAATCTGTCAGTCCTCCAAATTCACATGTTTTACTCCTGTTCTGCAGCTCTGTGACATACTGATCTATTGTCTCCCCTGTCTTCTGTACACATGTGAAGAATCTGTGCCTCTCAAATGTCACATTTCTCTTAGGTATGCAGTAAGCCTCAAACTTTTCCATTATTTTATTCAGCTTCATTCCGTCACCATCAGTAAACGTGAAGTTATTATAGACTTCCAGTGCCTCATCACCCACTATATGCAAAAACACTGACGCTTGCATTTTATCACTTGCCTCGTCAAGTCCAATTGCTGATAGGTACAACGTGAAACGTTGCTTAAATCTTCTCCAATTTTCAGCCACATTTCCAGTCAACTGAAGAATCGGTGGTGGGTGTAAGCCGTCCATGCTTACGTCGCTAGGTCTCTTTTCTCT
>NC_140539.1:39560269-39590269 GCF_057382185.1 Mchenga conophoros
TTACCCTCAGGGTGACCGAGGTGCCTCAGATATGTGGTGTGTGAGAGAAGCTCCTGCAGAGCTGCCTCCAGGCTCAGTTTTCAGATACAAACATGTCTTATTAACGTCATCGTCGATTTCTCCTCAAAGCTGAAAAATGCCTCTGCCGCTCCGTCTCTTCTGGGCTTGGATGCCAGGAATGTCTTTCTCAGAATTCACAGACGCCGCTCACAGTTTCCAAGAAAAAGCATGCTGGAGTGGGATCTGAGCACGTCTGACTGTGAGTGGATCAGATACCCACAGGAAGTTCAGTGTTCCAGTGTAGGTGGAAATCCAGCTTCTCTGCCGTGGCACCAGTTTCCAGAGAAGATGCATTTCCTCCTCTAAAATCTTCCTGCAGTGCCATCGTTTGTAAATCAGCTGTAAGGCTCAGTGTGGGGAAAGAACCTCACAGTCGTTCCCACTGAGAGCTGCAGCAGATCTTCTTAGTGTGATCAGCTGACCTGTAAACACCTGGATTCAGCCAGATGAGAGCAGATGTTTCGTGAGCTGTGCTGGCTGAGTGAACGTAGCTCTCAGTCTTTTCTCTCCCTGAAATCAGCAGCTGCAACACACTGTGAGACAAACTGCGCGCACACAGTTTGTGTGTTTGCTGAGGATTGTTGAGCTGACAGAAACACTTAAAAACGTTGCTCCCTTTGTGCTCGCTCCTCTTCTGTAGGGTCAGCTCCACGCTGACGCAAACAGTCGCTCAGGTGTTGGGCCGAGACAAAGTCAACTCTCTGTGACGTCTTTGACGCGACGTCTCCTTGTGATTCGTACACGAACAGCGCTGCCTCACTGTGACTCAGATACGTCACACATAAAGTAACGAGAGTGTTTTTAAAATGTAGGGAGTAAAAGTAAGGAGCAGTCAGAAACACAAATACTCTAGTGAAGTACAGATGCCTGAAATTCTACTTAAGTACCGTAACAGAGTATTTGTACTTTGTTACTTCCCCCCAATGTATGTGATCCACATGATCAGAATCACTCTCTGTGACAGTTTTTTCCCTTCACCTGCAAAATGTGACGACATGAATTTAAGCTAACTAGCAATTGCCAGTGTTCATACACCTCTCTGCATTTAATCATTACTTATTATTAACCTCTGTCTGTCTTCCACAGCATGTCTTTATCCTGTCTTCCTTCTTTCTCACCGGTCGCAGCAGATGGCCCCGCCCCTCCCTGAGCCTGGTTCTGCTGGAGGTTTCTTCCTGTTAAAAGGGAGTTTTTCCTTCCCACTGTCGCCAAAGTGCTGCTCATAGGGGGTCATATGTTGGGCTTTTTCCTTGAGGCGACTATGATTTGTTGTGATTTGGTGCAATCTAAGCTAACAGCTTAGGTTTTCCCAGCACTGCAGAGTAGGGCTGGGTTTTGATAATCGATTGATCGATCGATTGTGGCTTGGATAACGTTTTAATATAAATTTATTTTGCCCAAAATTCCAGAATCTGAGGTTAAACCTCACAAAATTTCAGCAACCACCAAACAGTAAAACAGTAAATGAGAGCAGGAACACGGATTCTGCACAGAGACGTAAACACAAAGCTCAGACCCTCCGACGGAGCAGGATCAGTGAGATGTCGCCTTTCTCACCGACGGCACGGACACGGTCGGGGCTGAAAGCCGACAGCTCGCTGATTCTGATGTTTCGGCGGGTCAACGTTTTGTGTACACGCCCTTTATGCGCTGATTCTAAAGCTGTTAGTTTGATGTCTCTCCAAACAAGATTGACTGAACCAGCAGCAAAAGAAGATCCAAACTGCGCTTCACATAAACATCCTCATGATAAAAATCACACTTCATGCACAGCTCTCTCGCTCTCTGTACTTCAACAACAGTTTCGGGTATAAAAATCTGTTTTCTGCATTATTCGCTTGCTTGTTACGCACAAGTCTACCGTTGTTTACAGGCTGTCGGCCACTGTTTGTTTCCTTTTACTTACTTCCGAAAAGAAAACCTAATTTCTGCCGTTCAACACTGAACGAATGTAAACTTTTTAAAATTATGCAAAATGCAAAACATTGTGTCTCTAGTAAAACCGCTGTAACTTCAGAGGTGATGTTCATATGTTGATTAATGGGTTTCTTTCGTTTTTGATCTACTGCAGAATATTTTTATAAAATCCCAGAACAGGAAAACCACCTTCATGTGTTTCTGTGTTTTATCTTCAGCTGCTTTGACACAAAGGCCTCTGCTGTGACGCACACACCTGTGATAAAGTCTCGTGAGTGTCAGCTTCCTTTTTATAGATACAAAAATATGTAAATGTGCTGATCTGAATTATAATACTTCTGACTGTCTGAGGCAAAATTTCCCAGATTCAAATCCAATTGAATCGAATCGATTCTAGAATCAGTGACGACACCCAGCCCTACTGCAGTCTGTGGAAACTTTGTTTTTCACATGAATGTGCGGGGAGTGAGTTGCTTTGGGGGGCGACCTCTGGTGGACGTTGGAGGAACTGCAGTTTCAGTGACTCGGATTCAGATTTGCAGGCTGAGGTTGATGCGTCCTTCTGGATCAAGCATAAAAAACGTACTTTATTGCAGTGGCCGGTTGAAGGTGGTCAAACTGAGTTTCCTGTATTATTCTGGAACGTTCTCTGTGAACGAGTCTGCTGATTGTCTGGTTCTTAAAAGTAGCCCAATGCTGATGTGACGTGACTTGTTTTGGCTGATTTACCGTTCAGATCTAAGCTGCATTAAACACCTGAAGGTCACAGCAGCACACGCTGACACTGGGCTTGTGAAATCGTTGCCATTTTTGTGGAAGAGTTTCGATTCTCGACTCCTTGGCCGGTGAAACTGGAAGAAACAGCAGCAGCAAAAACAAAACCACACTGACTGTACGGACTTCTCTCTTTGTGCCCCACTGACCTGAAACCAGCTCTTTTATTAAATCTGCAGCTGCTGACTCGGCTGCGCAGCTTTCCCTTCACATCGACCGTTTCACAACGCTGGTGTGAAATTTTGGAGAGTCCGGCGCAGATCTGGAACAAGCTGAGACGTATCTGTTTGAGTCATCGAGCTCTTTGTCTCTGGGATTTTCTCTCATGAAACTTGCATCCAAAGATTCGTCCACAGTGAAGATGATCAACACTCACGTATGACATTTAACACAAACATGAACCATCTCAGCCAGGTTCTTATCTGCAGCTGATTCAGGGTGGTGGGGGGGACAGGTGACTCTCAGGGCTAACACAGAGAGACAGACAACCACTCACACCCACAGCCCGTTAGCCCAAGCCCACGCATGACTGTGGGAGGAAGCCACAGGAGAACCCAGCCAGCCAGTGGATTCAAACCCACAACCTTCTAGTGGCAGCAGTGCTGACCACCCCGTGCTCCTCCTCACGGTGGGATGGGTGATCCTCGCTCTCTGCTCAGATTTAAGTTCCCACTCCCCTGATGGAGCTCCTCCCCCTCGCCGTGTCTGCGATTCTTCCACGACGCTGTGGAGGTCATCACAGAGCAGCCAGCTGATCTGAGATCAGAGAGAAGGACTGATGCTGAGCTGCAGTTTGATCAGATAAAGGACTCACACAGTTTTAAAGGTTGGAGACGTAAGAGTTACCAAAAAGAAGCACTAAGGAGGTTAATCGGGTATTCATCGACCCTCAAACATCTGTGAACATCTGTGATTGATCATTGACAGCACATGTCATCATCATTAAAGGATCCAGGAGGATAACTGCACACGCTCAGGAACACTTCCAGAAACCAGCGTGGAGGTTACAGCTCCATCATGCAGAGAAGAAGCCACATGTGACCACGATGGAGAAACAGCCTCATCTCCTCTGGACCAATGCTCCTTCAAAACTGATCCCAGGTCAGATGAATCCGGTGCATTTGGCCGAAAACTGGAGCCACGTTCTTGTTCTGTTTATAATTATTTATTCCACATTTGTGCGGCTTGTCGACGTCAGCTGGGTGTGAAACAACGTTTAACCCAAACCGTTATCACCTCATAAAACACGCGGACTTTCTCCTCCCGTGATGCGTTCCAGGTGCCTCGGAAAACTGAGCTTCTTTGCTGGAGCGAGTCGTTTCAGGAAAATGAAACAAGGGGAAAAAGAGGAACGATTGATCCAGAATGTGTTGATCAGAAGTGAGGAAATCATGGAGACTGCGGTGAAAGGTCATCTGTGAGTGAGGGCAAGGTCACCGGGGTCAGTGTGTGTGTGTGTTTGCTTTGACTTGTGTTGAAAGCAGTTAATGAGTACTGTGAGACCTCTTTTGTGAGGTGTTTACCAGCTGATGGATGACTCCCAGCCAGGAATGTAACACACACACACTCGTTTTCATATATTAGCGGGGACCTCTCATCGACATAGTGCTTCCCCTACATGTTCACCATAACCATAACCTAACTGTAACCCTGACACTAAGCCACACCTTGAGCCTCAAACATTACCTTCAAACTCGTGGGGACGGACACTTTGTCCTCATAAGTGACTTTTGGTCCCCACAAGTATAGTAGCATGTCAATTTCTGGTCCTCACAAAGATGTCTAAACACGTACACACACACACTTCAGAGGACATTACACTGACTTCCATTTGCTTCCTGCAGACTTCAGACTTTCCCTTGAGGTCTAACTTTAGCTCTCGCGTTCTTGGTTTAGTGAAAAACAGAAAGAACAAAGGAAAAGTCCAACAAAGAAAGAGTAAGACAGGAAGTGAGTGTGTATGCTGTTGAATTAGACATGAAAAGCTGAGTGTTGGTGTTTCTCTCCACCTGTGCTCATGCGTATATACTCGCTGTGCTGTTCCAGCAGCTGAGGTTGACCTGATCTGTAAGCTGCACAGTGGAGCTGGTGGTGTCCCTGTCAGACTGGAGGCGTGGGGGGAGACTGCTCTCAGTCATTTATTTAACAAATATCCTGATAAAACTGCACCAGACACACAGATTTAGACACAAAGCTAAAACCTGAAGGGGGGTTTGTGGAGTAAACAGTCAAAGGTTTTCCTGCTAGTATGAGGTGAGAAAGTACAAACAGCACTAATGAGACTAATACGACTGTCACAACACGCTTCACATGTATTAAAGATCAGTGTGTTCCAGCAGACGCACAGTCTTACGTTCATGCTTCAGCTGTGGCCAATCATGGCCTAAAAATCAAGACAAGCTAACGTTTAAAACAAACCAGAGCCGACCTGATTGGCTGAGGGCGGCGGTTTCAGAGTTCAGGAGCTACAACCTCAAAGCATCTTTTCCAAGCGCATGAGAGTCTCATCAGCAGCTTTCATCTGCAGCAGGACAGGAACTGATCACATATCCGTGCTTTACTGAAGCAACTGATGAACAGTGTACACGCGCACGCACGCACGCACACACACGCGCGCGCGCACACACACACACACACGCACACACACGCACACACACACACACACACACGCACACACAGTGTGATTTTGTTGCTGCTGAATGAAAAGTGACCGTTTTCTGTGAGGAGGCAGCGTGACTTTGAGAGTGAAAGTCAGAGTGTGACTTTAGGCAGACCTGAGGGGGGAGTGGCCTCGAGCGGATCGCTCTGTGTGTCGGTCCTGAGGTGAAGGTGATTTCAGCCCGCTGTGCTGAGTCCGAGGACTCTCTGGTGCTTCCCGTCTGTCTCTGCTGCTGCGAAAAGTCTCCAATGCCCCAAAACAAACACGGGAGAGAAACGCAGCAGCACACACGGAGCAAACCGGTGATTAATGTGTTTGGGGCAACAAATCCACCAGATCAGGAACACAAAATACAAATCTACGGAGGGCCAGGGGGAAAAACATCACATCTGACAAAAAACAAAAGTTCCAGCATGAATTTAAAAGGTATCGACAGTTCTCCTCAGCCACAGGGGCGCGGATAGGAGGGGGGCAGGGGGTGGCACCGCCCCCACTGAATCGTGATACCACAGGATGAGAGCGAGGATAGGACCTGCAGGAATGTAACTGAGTACTTTGCTCAGGTTTAATGTACTTGTACCTCATTTAGTATTTCCATGTTATACTTACAGCGTTTCCTGCATGTCCTGAGTATAATCACTGCACCTCGTGGAGCTTTTGTTGCTTATTATTTGGCAAAACAATTACATCAGAATCAGAATCAGAATGGGGTTTATTGCCAAATGTTGAGCAGGTTTACAACATTAGGAAATTGCTGCGGTGCTTCAGTGCAAACATACTGTCATAAATAGCACTTAAATAGACATGGAAAAAAATAAAAGTAGGGATAAGAATTAAAAGTGCTACGTGGAAAGATATGTGCATTAGATATACATGAGATATATACATGAGAATAAGAATTAAGAGTGCTACGTTGAAAGATATATACATGAGTGCAGGTGGTGATCAGTGCCAAACATAGAATGATGCAGTGACACAGCGTAGGGTCATGTGTTAGTGGCGGGTACAGTCATACGGTTATTGTTCATGTGTCCAACAGCAGAGGGGAAGAAACTGTTCTTATGGCGAGAGGTTCTGGTGTGAATGGACCGGAGCCTCCTGCCTGAGGGGAGCAGGTCAAACAGACTGTTGACTGTTTGACCTACATTATTATAGACCGAGCTACTGAACAATAAGTCATTAAAATAATTAGAAAATGCTGAATTAAAGAGATTTGCACTTTAATAAATCAGAAATTCTGATACAGTAATGCCATATATTTACTTTAGTTACAGATGTGAACAGTTTGTTTAAATCAGGTCTAAATGTTTTTTTCCACTTTGTAAAACAATCCTGAGATCATGTTTAAATTCTTATAGTTTTATCTTGTCACATAATAAACAGGACCAGGGCTGCATACGTGCTTCAAAACTCCAGTTTAATACAATTATTCAGTATTTCGGACTAAATATTCAGAGTTCCTGTAACCCCCCCACCCACCCCCCGTGCTGCATTCTTGGCCTCTTTGTTACGCTGTTGTTGAGCCTGCGGTGAGCGGGATGAAAGTGCTGATGGTCGCACATCAGCGGGACGCCGCCGAGTCACCGGCGAGTCTGATCGCTGAAATGAACAGTGTTGGTTTGTGTGCCAACTGTGACGTCAGCACAGTGTTTATGACCCGCAGCACCCGACCATCATCATCTTCATCATCATCATAACAACAGCAATTATAATAACAAAGTCAGTTTGTTTTCATGGATTCATTAGACTTGTGTGTGTGACACACGTCATATATGATATTATCACAGCGATAAAGCGTCAGCGGTCTCTGACCTATCACTGCGCAGCTCCCGTTGCGATTGCGAAATTTCCGGCCGTGCCTGAAGGCAGCACCCCCTCCTCCTCTGTGCGTCTTCAGTCCCAGAGCCGCAGCTTTCTCCTCAGAGTGAGTCGAGCTTTTCTGCGCTGTCTCTTCGCCCGGTGTCCGGCTCCTGGACGCCTCAGCCCGGCTCCTGGTGACAGTGTGACCCGCCGCTCCGCCACCATGTCCCCGCGCTGTGAGTAACGAACACCCGCTGATGGAGCAGCGGACACGGAGAGTTTATTATCTGTTAGAATGATTTCAGATGCAGAGAAGTGAAAGTTTTCGGGGTTTTGAGCAGAAACTAAACATGACTGAATTTAAAGTGAAGATTGGATTTAATTTATTCGGATCGATCAGTGATATTAGAAAAGACAGGAAGTGACACTTTGTACTTGGCAGCCGTAAAAGTGAAAAGCAAAGACTTTTAGCTGAAACTGGATTTGTGGGTATTTTCAGTAAATGTACGTGCGGCCCATTATTGACGGTTCCTGGCAGCTTGTGAGTCTGCTTCTTTAGAGGTCAGCTGAGGTCAGAGGTGTTTCTGCTGCACTACAGCTCCCTCTGAGTCCTGAAGCTGCAGTCCACAGTCTGAGGTAGCAGGTGTGACCGTGGCAGGAAACGTCACTGATTAACTGAGTGCAGGTGAAAGATTGCTGCAGATCACAGGTCCACGTGAGCCTCCTGATGTCTCCGTGGGTGTTGTACAGCTCACTGGGGGACTTTTTCGTGCTGCTCTCTGACTGGCCTGAGGCTTCTGCTCCTCCTTACATGTGTTTTTAAAAATTCTTTGATTTCTTTAGAGCAGCTTTGCATGATTCAGAGTTCAGAATAATCCTTCTATTTCTTAACCTTTGTCCGAAACCACCTGTTTTAGTTTTAGCCCCTCCCACTACAACCACGGGTCCTTTGAAGCCAGCTTCTTATTGACTCTCTCCTGCAGGTGTGCCCACGGATGACCATATCAGGGGTTGCCCCTCTCGGTGACGCCTGTGGAGAAGTTAGTGTTTAGAGCAGTTACACCGACCCTGCTGAACAAAGATTTGCATCTGTGCTGATTACAGAGGACTCTGTTTAAACCTGCAACAGCGTTTATTTTCAGTACAAACAAGGTGAAGTCAAACAGCGACAGGTACAGAGCAGCGTGATCACACGGCGTCACCATGACGACAGAGCCCAGCAGTGTCAGAGGATACAGGCTGAAGCCCCGCAAACTCAGAAGTCAGTGAACGCAGCACGTTCCTGCTTTTTCCCATTAGTGCTGCAAACAAACAGAAGAATGCAGACTGATCAAAGTCCAGGCTTTGTCTTTATTTGTCCTTCACACCTTTCTTTTATCGTTGCTTCACCTCCCTCCTCCTCCTCCTCATCTTTATTCAGCTCAGTTGTTTCAGAGGCTGAAACGCTGCAGGCTTTTAATGAAGCATTAAGAAACTGTCCACTGTGATGGAAACATGGACGCTCCTCCCCCGCTGCTGACTGTCACATTTTAACTTCCTGTTGAGCCATGTGCAAAAACAAAGCAGATATGACAGATCTATGAACTTCAGTTTCTGTGCGAGCCCTTCTGCCCTGCAGAGGAACTGTTTTGACCTTTGACCTCCCTACTGTCGGGCATCCAAACTGCTGATAGCCTGCTGATGACTCCAAGCTGCGATCTTAACCGAGTAGTTTTTTGCTCACAGCCAAACGTCGAGTAAAACAAAGTAATAAAAAACGTGAAGACCAAGCCTGAAAGCGCGCCAGCTCTCCGGACGTCTGATAAAGTTTATCGCCGCGTATATTAAAGCTGCTCAGTTGTGGCAAACAGCCTAATCACAGTGATTTGGTCGGTATTGCAACGTCCATTATTTGACGTGATTATTCATTAACCCAACAGGCAGATATGGAACTTAAGACGCTTCCTTTCCAGGTATTTCTTTTAAATGTGACTCAGACAGCTGGAGTGCAGGTGGAGGAGGGCGCAGGAACACATACCTGTGTTCCATCTTTTGCACATCTTTGAAAACAAGGTTCTTTTATTTTGAAAATTCATTATGTGTCTGGCTTCCTGTCCTCCTCATCTGCTCTGTGCAGGCAGATGTGCAGATTTGTTTCCACTGATACTGCAGCACGTCTGATGGCATTGTGACAGTTGTGTTCAGTGTCAGGTCAGCTTGGGTGGGTTCTGGTTCTCAGGCTCAGACCAGTGAGTGTTTTTCACCCTAACGTCCGTCTCGCAAGGCGGAAAGGTCACCTGCAGCTCCGGCTGTTGGAACAGTATTCGAGGACCTCGGTAACGAGGGATCAGGGCGAGAAACATCAGAGGAAACCGCAACACTCTTGCTCCACCAGCAAAGGATCTCGAGCTGGTTGCCTCCCAGTGAGGAGGCTGCTGGTTAAGCGAGTGTTTCTGCAGGTGGGCGTGAGAGAAGGATACAGGGACCCTGTGATGGATTTTGATGGTGATTATTTCTGATTCGGAGCTGTTCAGTTTCAGGACATTAGCCTACATTCATGCTTTTAACTGGCTGTTGCTGTGATTGGTTGTTTTGCTGTCAGGAGGTTTGATCGTGTGCTTTAAAAGGCGTTTGCTGTTACCTGTGGACGTTCGTCTGGATGAACTGAAGCAGTTGGTGGTTAACCAGATAACCAGACCATGTAATGGTAACCAGCTGCTAACCCACTCCTGCTGCTACCTGTTAATACGTACATTGTGGTTCGGACCTGGATATTTAGCTAAGGTTGGAGCTGGTTTAAAAAGTCCACAAAGTTTCAAACGTGGAAGCAGCTCAGCGTTACCTGCTGACCGTCCTTCACCTGACCCGTAACAATTAAACAAATAAGTGCTTTAAGAGGAAGTGCTGTCGTCTAACGACATAACAACCAATCAGAGCGTAGCTTTCACCCCACTGATCCAGCTGAGCGCTAACCCTTCAGCTGTTGACTCATGAGGACACAGTGAGCTGTGACCATAAACCAGAACTATGGGAATTCAGGCATGTGCAAACAGACTGACGGGTTAGATGCTGGCCCGTGGACGTTTTATTGGTCATCAGCAGCACAGGCACACCTTCGCTGAGCGCTCATTCAACTTTGACCTTAATAAACTTAAACCTGAGCGGTCCAATCAGCGCAGCTCCCGCAGCATCAAGTCTGCACACGAGCCGGAGAAAAACGTCTGGGAAACTGAGTTAAAGGATGATGGATTTGGCTCCACGCAGGCTGTTGGGTAACATGATGTTGGGGGGGAGGGAGGGGGTGATTGCCAAAGTAAAACCAGAGTTTGAGACTTTCTGCTTCGATCTGATTCGCCGGAGCGCAGCCATAAAAGCTGATTCGTGCTTTATCGCCACGAGCTGATTAAAAACATATAAAAGAAACAAATATTAACAGGGATTCAGATTTAAGACTGTGACTTCTAGAAGACACGAAGGTCAAACCAAAACAGGAAGTAAACACGAATAAGCATCCAGTTCAAAGCTTCTCTACAGTTTTCCAGCTTTTAGATGTCGTTTTCTGTGGATCCGTGACCCTGTTAAACATGACAGAGCTGATCCTGATCTGAACTCAGATCTCTCACACAGGTTGCACAACAGCCATCTGTAGATAAAAGTGCTGATGATGTGGGCTCAGGTGTCTCAGGTGTCAGATTCAGTCTGGCATGACAAAATCTTCCACCTTTCAGAAGATTTGGCCAACACACTCACATTCATCTCAGAGTTTTCATTCAGCCTCCAGCAGCTGTCCAGAGGATCAGAGATTTCTGCGTTTATTACAGCTTCGAGCTCTGACCAGCTGTCGTCCTGGAAACCTTCTCAGTTTGGTGCAGCAGCAAAATAAAAAGCTGCTTTCCAGATGTAAAAGAACAAAAAAAATGAAAACGTTTGAAAAGCAGCTGTGAGTGAGATGAGAAGCACAACACAGGAAGGTCCAAGCTTTCAAAATAAGAGCGATAGGACTAGTACATTAATCATGGATGGTGGATTTAAAAAAACATTAGTTGAAGTCTGAGCATCAGTTTGGTGACAGAACATCTGGACAGCTGGAGGCGCTTTAGCCGCTACCTTAGTGAGTTACTAGTGATTTGGTTCAGTTCTTGCTCTTACTTTGCATTAATGACCAGCTGTGGTCACACTGACACCAATCCCTTTATTAACTGCTCTGTTTTAGAGTTTGAGTTCTTTGAAACCAAGCAGACAGAAACGTTACAAACTGCACTCGTTTGCAGAGACGCGCGACTCGCCACTACTTTATGTGCGATAAAAACAACTCGACACTCCACCTGCTCATCCAAATATGCTCAGGTCTGCCTCCAGACCCTCCATCGGGCTGCTGCATCCTGCTTTTAGTCAGAAGCTGCAACCGTAACATCGCTGATGCATGTTTTTAGCATCCTGCTCCGTTTAGTTTGGTGAATGAAAGGCTTGAAAAAGCCTTTTTAAACCATTGTTACCTGTGTGTGTGTGTGTGTGTGTGTGTGTGTGTGTGTGTCTCTGTGTGTGTGTGTGTGTGTGTGTGTGTGTGTGTGTGTCTCTGTGTGTGTGTGTGTGTGTGTGTGTGTGTGTGTGTGTGTGTGTGTGTGTCTGTGTGTGTGTGTGTGTGTGTGTGTGTGTCTGTGTGTCTCTGTGTGTGTGTGTCTGTGTCTCTGTGTGTGTGTGTGTGTGTGTGTGTGTGTGTGTGTGTCTGTGTGTGTGTGTCTGTGTGTGTCTGTGTGTGTGTGTCTGTGTGTGTGTGTCTGTGTGTGTGTGTGTGTGTCTCTGTGTGTGTGTGTGTGTGTGTGTCTCTGTGTGTGTGTGTGTGTCTCTGTGTGTGTGTGTGTGTGTGTGTGTGTGTCTCTGTGTGTGTGTGTGTGTCTCTGTGTGTGTGTGTGTGTGTGTGTGTGTCTCTGTGTGTGTGTGTGTGTGTGTGTCTCTGTGTGTGTGTGTGTGTCTCTGTGTGTGTGTGTGTGTGTGTGTGTGTGCAGTACTTTTCCTTCATGCTGTGAGTGGGACATGAAGCTGTGCTGAGTACAGTCATCATTACACGGTCAGCTCTCCACAGCCACCTTTTCGCACACACAGGTTTTGGGAACTGTGACGTCTTTTTCAACATTTCGTCTCCACCTTTTCCTTCATCTCCACACGTAGAAGCAGCTTCATGAAGCAGGCTCTGGTGTAAATATTCCATCGTGTGTGTTTTTGAGCCGGGCTGCTCTGATAAAAAGAACTTTATGGCTCCAAAGTCAAACCCAGCTCAGACCGGCTGGGCGGGGCTGAGCCACGGTCATTACTTCACAGTTTTAAAGTCCAGGATTGCGTGTGTGTGTACGGGTGGGTTATTATCATGTAGCTCACAAAAGTAATAATAAATAAATCGATGGAATTTGTCTGAATTCGGTTCCTCTTCCTGCGCGCACGTGCTGCCCTCCTCAGCAGGAAGCTGTTTAACAGTCGGGACACAGCGAGGCCGGCGTGCACTCTGAGCTGCAGCTGCAGCGATAATAAGAACAGGCTGCACAGGTTAGCCTGCAGGCAGAGGACAGAAAAACAAGCCAGCGCTCCACAGATCGCTCTGAAACTCCAGGACACCGCTCGGGACGATTATCGAATTACCGTCACATAATATAACTGCTCTGATATGAGGTCATGGTTACCCACACTGCATCTGTCTCCCATTAAGGAAAAACTGTCAGCTCAGCATCGTCTGTGAGAGAAAGCAGCTGTTCAGAAAAATGTCCTCCCTGCAGAGAGGAACGTGCAGCTGGGACTGAAAGTCCTGCAGCAGAAGGCGCGTCGGTCACACGCATGGCAGCGCGGGGGTCGATGTCGGCTGACAGGAAGCTGCTGGCAGTTATGTTTACAGCGTCGCTGTGTATGAACCATTAATGTAGGAAACGAGGCAGCAGAGGTTTGGACAGTGCAGGCAGGGTGGTGTAGGTGGAGACGAGTGTCAGGGATGGATAGTGATGGAGAAGGTGGAGGCCGAGATGAAGACGTTCAGATGTTTATTGGGAGTGAGCGGCATGGACAGCACCAGGAATGAGTCCATCAGAGGGGCAGCTCAGAGTCCGAGAGGCTCAGATTGTTTGCACATGTGCAGAGGAGGGAGGGTGGATATGATGGAGCTGCCAGGCAGGAGGAGAAGGGGACGAGCTCAGAGAGCGTTGATGGATGGAGGGAGGCAGATGATCCGCTGGGGAGACATCGACAACGAGAGGAGAACTGGCCTGTGACTGGACCTCATTCATGTGTCCCAGTAAGAGCAACCTGCTGGGCTCGACAGCTGGTTTTCTCTTCCGTCCAGCTGAAGTGCAGACTTCCTCTCACATCACTGAAATGTCCTAAAGATGATTTCCTGTCTTGTTGGAAAACTGACGGCACCCACTGAGGGAAACTCCTCCCGCTGTGTCAGCTGACCGGCTGCAGCTCTGTGGGAACGCCGTCAGCCTGACGTCCAGAAACACGGCGAGAAGCTTCCGCGTCAAACTGGCCACTTATCATTCCAGTCACTGAGCAGCAGATTCCCAGTAAAATTCCACCTCCGCCTGCTCACAGGCTCACTGTGTGTAAACACAACATGGATTACTGTGTGTGTGTGTTCACCTTTTGTCCCTTTGCAGAACAGAAACAAATGAAACACATGAATGAGCAGCGTCCCCGAGCAGACTGCACGACTGTAGCTGCTCGCGTTAGCTAACAGAGACCGCTGTGACTCCATCTGGACCCAAACGATCGTCTGTGGTGTGAACGTCCTGCTGATGTCAGCTGTAGCTTCTCGTGTTTGGGCTGCTTTACAGTCACAGTACTGAGAGCAGCAGTTGTGATCGTGCTCAGTGAAACTGTCAGCTTGTTGCCTTTGAAATGGTTGCTTTGAGGACTGAGACCAGCTCTGCGGTTGCAGTCAGTTCCTGTCTTCAAAGCGTCTTCAGTGCATCAGGATGGCAGCAAAACGGGCTGCGATTGAAGGGGTCAAGATGGCATCTGCATCCAATCAATAGCTGTGTCCAAATTCATCCTCCCAAGGCCGAGAAGACTGGAGGTTGTGAAATTGGACGTTCTAGCCGCTGTCTGGGTGGAGTTGAATGAACTCGGCCGTCTGCTCCTTGCTATCTGAATATAACAGGACGCTGGAGTAAACTCTCGACCGTCTCTCACTTCTGTTCAATCGGTTTTCTGTTTGACGTTTATTCAGCTGTGTGAAAAATAACTTTAATTTCAGCCAAACAGATTCACTCAGGAACAAATCAAACACTGAAAAAAGCCAAACAATAACATTTTAAGTTATCTGAGTGACGTATACATCACGTTTAACCTGAGTAGTGACAGACGGCGGTGGGTTTGAAAACGATGAAGCCGGGAGTCCGGTGTTCTCACCCCGGTCAGCTATCGAGCGGGTGGGTAACAGATGTCTTCGAAAACGTCGAAGCACTTTTGCAAACATGTGATGTCCTGATAAATCTGCAGATATTTGATGTTTACACAGCTACTGTCTCGCCTTCAAATGTGTTAAGAGTTTATTTTGTGACCCAGAAAGACAAATAAGAGTAATTTTAAATAAGAGTAATTTTAAAACTGCCGCCAACGTTGGAAACTGGACTTGGCTGGGCCACGCTATGAATTCTGGGATAGGTCGGGCCACGAAGGACACACCGACCCATCCTTCAAATTCGGGGAAATGAAGGACGCATTTGAAGCAGCCGTCGTCTCGTCGCTGTGACGGCCTCAGGAGGATGCAGCCCATGAATTTGGTCACTTGGCGAATAACTGCCGCCCCCTGTAAGAAAGCTCGTGTTACTGTTCTGCGTCTGCAGTGGGAACAGATTTGTTCGTCCGTTCTCGTGTTTGGGCCGCAGACATCCAGTCAGGCATCGAGAGTTTGAGCTCAAAAACATGAATCGATGATGAATGTGGGCAGGAAGCAGGCGATCAGCTGCCGGCCCTTCTTATGAAATGATTCCTGTTTTTGGACGTTCTGTTTCCTCCAGCAGATGTTAATCAGCTGATTATCTACACAGTCATTAATCAGCCGCTGAAGGTCAGGGCTGAAGTCTGTGCCTCCCTCTGATTGGTTATCTGCTCCTCTTCCTGGCTTCCTGTCTGTTTTGTGACACTGAAAAGGTCGCGACTCCTTCGCCTCCACGTGATGCTTAAACGCCGCGTTGAACTCGTCCACACGTGTGTGTGACGACACTGTGGAGCAGCGAGGTGTCTCTGAGGATGTGATGGATGGACGTTTGGATGACAGGTGGAACATCTAATCTGTACTCAGCTGCAGTCTGATTGGCTGGTGTTTTTGCTCCTAACAGACTTTTAGGATCTAAAATAAAACAGCACAGACAAAAACAAGCGTCAGACGCCGTGCTTCATCTGTGAGACCAGGTGAAGCAGCATGACGGAGGTGAGCAGCGGCCTTAACTCAGAGACCGCAAACAGAGCTCCAAAGCTTCAATCTCATGTGGGCCCAGCCAGTAAAACCAGTCGCGCTGCTCGATTCTCCCTTCCATCGCTGATTTCTGTGTTTGAGTTGGGCCACAGACAGACGTTAAAGAGCTGAATTAGGATGTGCACTCGGCACCTTTGTGTGGATTCTGTCGCTGAACGCACGTCTGTCTGTGTAGTAAAGTCAGTGTCCTCCCAAGTGATGGAAACAGGACTGTGAGGGCGCACTGGGAGCGGATGTTGTTCATGTTGTTGGTTTCCAGTCTCACCAGCTCAGGACACGCTGCTGCTGCCAGAAATAGACTCCCTCTCACACACACACACACACACACACACACACACACACACACACACACACACATGTGAGGAAAACAGTGAAGAAAGCCAGCAGGCTGAAGTGGGAAGTGATTCAGTGGTGTTGGTTCCATAAATACCCAGCAGCCCTGGCGGCAGGCTCAGGAAACCCATGCGGAGCCCAGTGGCGCTCACACACAGCCTGTTTTCTTCAAGAGGGTCGCAGGGCATCGCGGAAGCTTCTGGACACAAACAATAGGAGCGGAAAGGACAACGATAGTGTGACAGGCAGAGGCGAGGACTCCTGGGCCCACGAGGCGGGGCCCGGGTACAGCCTCCAGACCGCCAGGAGCGGGTTGGCAGGGGGACCAGCGTCGGATCGGGGGTTGGGGGGTGGTCAAACACGGAGAAATCAAGTGGTGTGAATGTTAGGACTGTTGTATGCAGTCTATGGATGCAGCTTCCCGTAGACTGCATCCAGGTTGGCCGATAATCTGGGATCAAATCCAGTTCAGGTGCTGTGTGTGTCCATGTTTCAGTCTGAAGGAAGTCTGCTTCAGTTTTCAGCGTGTTAAAATCGCAGGTGGAGTTTACAGAGTGGACATTAATGAGTGCCGCGCTGGTCGAGGGCACATTTAATCATTACAGGGTTTCCCATGAATCATTACCGAGCGGCTGCCTGTTAATGTTTGCAGAGTTTATGAGTCTTTGTCTTCAGGCTTTATGGTTTTGGGAACATGTGACACCAGCTGCTTTACGACAGGATCTGCTCGCTGTCATTCTGCTGCCGGGCTTACCGGCGCCTCAGACTGCTGACATTATTTCAGAAGACCCCTGCCGGCCAATCGGAGAGCTCGATTTCTGTTAGAGCGTTCTGAAAACGTTCCTGAAGAGGTTCAAAGGAACCTGCAGCATCCGTGATAGTCAGGTGTGTCCTGATGTGCGTCAGAGCACCTTCGTCCTCCTGTAAGTCATCAAAGCTGCTATCTTTGAAGAACAATTTATCTTCTGTTCTCTGACAGCCGCAATCTGAAAATCAGCACGACACTGGGCGGCTCTGGAAACGCGTCTCAGCGTAAAGACCTGACAGTTTTTCTCATCGGGTGGAAATGAAATATTCAGCCTTTTCTAAATGTTCCTGCATTTGTAAACAAATACCGGCACATGGAAGAGGAAGTCTCGGCATGGATGTCCGCTGGCTGCATCGAAAGCCCCAAAATATCAGCTGTTATCCCCAGAGGCAAAGTCCTGATATATCCGACGCTGCCTGCTTGTTTACGGGGTTATTCCTGTTGTCTGTCGGAGGCTTCCCTGCGGTTTCATGCAGGTTTTCAAAGTCTGCGATGAGTTTGAGCCAAAAAGAAGGAACCTGCGCCTCAGCCGTGTGGGTGTGGCCACCATCAGAGTCCACATTAAAACTAACTGTGTTATTATTGCTGTTTTATCATGTGATTATATTTATGATGCACACGAACCAATCTTCCACATCAAGGTCAAACTGACAGCTCGGGCATCTTCGGGTAGGAGGCGGATGTGTTGCCATGGTCACCGACCATCACAACACCGTGAGTGTGACCTCTGCGTTATCAGAGCAGCTGTCAGAGTGTAACCGACAGCCTACGTCAGGGTGGAGTCTTATCAGAGCTCAAACACTAAAAAAGTTACAAAAAAGCAGGTGTGTCCTTCAGGTGTGTCCTTCAGGTGTGTCCTTCAGGTGTGTCCTTCAGGTGTGTCCTTCAGGTGTGTCCCGTGGGCGATTATTCATCCTGATGAAACGAAATAAAATCTTCTGAACTTTTTCATTTTCAGCCTCAAACTTGATTAGTATTTTATTAGTATAGTGAGCATCCTTATCATATTGTAAAGATAAAGAACTAATATAATAAATAATAAAAGATGAACCTCAAATGTAATTTTCCAGTAAAACTAACAAGTTGATGAATAAACAGGTTTAATCGTGATTAAAAAATCGACGCAGTGACGGGGCGGAAATGTGTTTTTCTTGTTGCGCTGATATCAATCAAAGCGCGTTACGATGTTTTTCTTAATTACAGAGCATCAGCAGCAATGATCCGTTTCTAGCAGCTTATACGTCAGTAACTGTGAGAACGGGATTTGTGCGATGGTTTTTCTGACGAGGAACGTGAGACACAAACAGCAGACTCTGGTCTTCGCCCACCAGCAGGGGCTCTGGAGCCAAACTGGTTCCTGTTTGGGCCTCTAACTTCTGACCTGTACATGATGAAAATTGTGACGATGTTTGTAGCTGAATCTGGTTTTGCACAATAGCGTTTTAATACCATCATGAAGCTTTGACGCCTCCCCCCTTCCTTCTTTTACCAGGTCTCTCCCTCCCTCTCCCCCCTCCCCCAGCTCCATCATGCCCATCTTCAAAAACCTCCCAGTGCGCCTAAAAGGCGGTCCGACTCTAGACAACGCCCTATTCATCCGCAGGATGAGCCTCAACATCACACCCCGCCATCATAACCCCTTTGACAATGATGACGACAGTATCCATGGTAACGGGGGCCATGGCAACCACTGGTCACCCGGCAGCTCCCTGCTGGACGGCGATGTGCCGAGGGACCGCAACCCATTTGAGGATGAGGAGGATGAGAACGAGGCCAACGAGGGGAAAAAAGGAAGCGGAGGAGGTTCGGTGAAGGGTTCCTTCAAGTTCATGTCCCCGCTGAAGAGCCTCGGGAAGCTGGGGAAGAACCTGAGGATGTCGGGAAAGAGTGCCACGCTCTCCCCACAAGGGTCGCTGCAAGGGTCGCCCTCACCTTCACCTTCTCAGAAGAAGAAGAGAGGAAGGAGGAGTTCTGAAGGAAGTCTGCTCAGGTAAACGTGGGATTAGAGTAATGGCGATGAAAGATTATGAATGGGCTGAGTTTGTAAGGACGAAATGAAGGATTCACACTGACATTCAATATAGAAGATAAGAACTTGGAAGGGCATTTGTGAATGTTTAGATAGGAGATTACAGGGATCTGTTAGAGGAATTAAAAATCTGTCAGTGTAACGTGGCTCAAGGGGAAGGAGGATTAGAGGCCTTGATGTGGACGAGGTGGAACGATAAGCTTTTTGTTTTGGCGAGTTCTTAAGTTCCAAGTTCAAGATACAAACAAAAATTATGAGATTAGTAAAGTAAAAGTGTCAGCGGGTAGAGACCTCTGTGGGAACTGTGGCGGAGTTTGGTCCGTGACAGTCTCTGACCTTTCTCTTTTTGTCTTCACAAAAGGTTTGCAGGAAAATATCGTGACCCCTCCCGTAAGGAATCGTTAGCCAACGGTGAGCTGAACTGTTCGGAGAGCGAGGGCGACTCGACCAGCCGCCGCGTGTCCTTCATGAGGATGGTGGGCCTGGGGAAGACGAAGAAGGAGTCCATGACTGACCAGTCGTCCCAGGGTCCCGAGGACCAGTCGGTGCCGGTGGAGGAGGTTAAACCCAGAGAGCCACTGTCGGGTAAGAAGTCCTGGCTCAGCACGGCAGAGACACGAACTAGTTTTTTACAAATATAAAAACTTATATTAGGTTTAAGTTTACGGTATCAGAAATACCACGCTTAAGTCCTGACAACATGAGATCGACCCAAGATAATCAGATTACTTTTGTCACACGGTTTGACATGGTTCAGATGTCACTTCCTGTCGATTCCACAGCTAAAAGCTTCTATTGTTAGACTAAACACTTTCCAGTGTCACCACTATGACAGGACATTGTACCGGTGGAAGGAAACTACAGATGCGTTGGCATGTCCACCCATCCAAGAACAACTGTTTGTGTTCTCAGCTGTTTCTGGGGTTTCAGATTCCAGTGAGACCATCAGCCACAGTCAATCCTTCAACTTACTCCAAGCTGCACACAAGACACAGATATTCTGTCTCCAGACGTTTTCAGTAGCAGCGTTATCGTCCCGTTCACAGCCCGATCTGATCGGCGCATGTCGGCAGCCTGTGGCTATTTTAAACACGGACGCTGAAAATCAATGGATGGAGAGGGTCGGTGAGGAAGGTGATATCATGGCCAACTGGGTGACGCTGAGATGCTGTAACACTGGAATGTGTGTGTGTAATGTCATAAGTACTGGGCCGGTCATGGAAACTTTGTAAGGGCGTCTATTGTTTATCACACCCTGTTTACGCTGCCATTTGGTAATGAATGATTCAAGAGTGTGTGTGTGTGTGTGTGTGTGTGTGTGTGTGTGTGTGTGTGTGTGTGTGTGTGTGTGTGTGTGTGTGTTCTCAGTTCCTCCACACCCTTGTTTGTATGGTCAAACGGCTTCTCTGCTGCACTGTGTTTGTTTTCATCAGCAGTTATTCTGTCAGTTATTTTCTCGTTCGTGAAGTTTAGAAATCAGTGAATGTTTTTGGCAGAAGGAGTCGCAGTGATATGAAACGTGTTGGACTCTGGAATTCTGGGATTTCGAGGCTGAAATTTCAGTCCAGTTTTATTTGTACAGCACCAAATCACAACTACAGTGCTTTATATTGTGATTTAGACCCTACAATAATACATACAGAGAAACCCAACAATCATATGACCCCCTATGAGCAGCACTTTGGCGACAGTGGGAAGGAAAAACTCCCTTTTAACAGGAAGTGTTAGGGAGTTTCTATTGTTTTATTTGCTTATGCTTCAAAAGTTATGTTACACATATTTCACCAGACACAGTTTTCTGAAGAAACAGGAAGCTGACCCTGTGACACTGGGATTTGGGACAGGAAGAAACCTCCAGCAGAACCAGGCTTAGGGAGGGGCGGGGCCATCTGCTGCAAGAGGAGGAAGACATGTCTGTGTTTGACTTTAGCTGCTGATCGGCAGCTCGTGCTGTTTGTTTGGTACCTGAGGATGAATTTACTGGGTCATCTACAGAAGCAGAACCTGCAGTCGCTTCTCAGATTGAGGTGAGCAGAGAGCTCTGGATGCTCAGGTGCGGGCTTGTTTTCAGATGCTGCTAAACCACCGTATCAGCGGATCAGGTTGCCGCTGAGCGTGTGTGTCTCTGAAAGTACAAATGGTCCTGACTCCTATAATCCTGTTTGGCAGTGAAACAGAACGCAGACAGAGCTGCACCGGGTCAGGCTGGCCTGAGAGAAAGAAGGACTTTACCTTTGCTTCTGTCTGAACAGACAGCAAACACCTGCCGATCAACATCGAGCAATAAAACACCTGCAGAGCAACAGTCGAACAAATCAGGACGAGCACAAACGCAAACTGAACACCTGCACAAGTAAAAAGGAGCCACAGAGCAGCTCGAGAGTCTCAGCCTGGATCTGTGGGAGCTTTCTTAAACCTGAAGGCTCTGCTCCTGATCAGAAAAGTGCAGTTGCACTGATTTGAAAAAGTCACGGCAAAACACAAAAGTAGCAAAACGAGTTTGCTTTCTGAGGAAGAGCAAACAGTTTCACACAGCCTGTGCTTGGCTGTCGCGTCCAAAGCATTTGAATGCAGCGCAGCAGAAAGTGCCGCATTTCTCTGAGGTGTGATCCAGTGGAAGCACACAGTAGAGCGCTGCTGACCTGCTGCCTAATGATTTCCTGTGCTGAGTTCAGGTGCAGTCTGAGCCGTGCTGGGGTCTCGGCGCTGGTCCTCTTGGTTTGTTGTCTTCATGCGTGCTGGCTTTTTATCTAAGCATGCAAAGCTGGCAGATGTGCATCAGCTGCTCTGCACAGCAGGTATGCATCAGAACAGGGCGCCGAGCAACAGCACGCCACTGATCGCCGGCCCTCTGTGATTATATAACGCTCGCTGCCTTCGTTAGATAAGAACAAAGGCTCACAGATCGACACGTTTCATATAAATTAAGAAATGATCAAGTTGAGCATTTTTAGGTCCCAGCATGAAACTTTTGTCCCAGTAAAATAAAACGTTCGGCCTGCTGTGCTGCAGTCACGTCAACCTGACAGAAACACCGAGGTCACGGGCGCTGTGGTTTTTGTTTTCTTCTCTGCGCAGGTCGGCTGACCTCTCTGTCATTCCAGGACGGTTACAGCATGTTTCTGGTCATGTGGACGAGGACCGTCTGTGTTTGGTTCTTCGAGAAAGTCGAAGCGTGTTCGCCTTCTGAAGCTGAAACTCTGGAGTTTAAAGTTCAAGCTGAACGAGTTTGAATCGCTTCAGACTTCAGTGAACACAGAGCGACACGGTGCTACAGTCCGCTTTACTGTACATATATTTTACCACACTTTGTTTCTTCGCCAACAGTCCGGTCACCGTAGTAACGGTGATTGGAGCGAAGGTCACAAAGGGTTCGAGTAGTTGGCAGAAGGAGGAGGGGTCAGTAAAAGCCTTGAGGCCTCACAAAGGGGAGTGACGCGCCTTCATTACAGCCTTTTAGTTTGAAGGACTTCTTGGAAGTGACGGAGAGTGATGAAAGACCCGCTTCATGGAATTTACCCCTGACAAACTGCTGTGTGTGCTTCATTAATGCACGCTCATGTTACCGCTGCACGGCGGCTCCGCCGGCCGATTGTCGGCGTGTTGCTGCAGGCCTCAGGAAGAAGGTGAAATATGAAACAGGAAGTCCACTTTAATGAGTCTTAAAAGCCCCAAACACTCGATGCTCAGGTGTCATTCAGAGGTGAAGCAAGGACGTGTGAAGCTGTTTGGATCCACAAACACTAAAAAGCTCCCGTGTCTCCGCTCACGCTCACGAGGCGAGCTTTCACGTTTGAACACGAGAGTAAAACTCAGCATGTTTTTTTTTAATACGGAGGTTCTGATTGGTGGACGTTTTTTTCATTAGTTTGACTTTTTCTTTGATATTTGGCAGCGTCGCAGGGACGTCATTGACTGCCGTTCTCTTTGCTGCTGTCAGATTATGTATATTTTAGGGTAAAATTTAAGCCGAGTTTTATTGTCATCCCAACGATGTACACCCGAGTAGAGTAGGACGAAATCCTCCTGGATCAAAGTACAACTACACAGGAGTAAGATGTGCTTAGAAAAGAATGGGAATGAGACTAAATCAATACAATAGTCCACAGAGTGGAGCAGTGAAGCAGCCACGATGCTAGTGGCTTTCCAAATGCAGCGCAAGGTGTAGCCAATGACGCGCTCAGCGGTCGGCACAATCCTCTGCAGGGCTCTGCGGTCGGACGCGTGGCAGTCGCCTCGGGAAGTGCAGTCGCTGCTGGGCTCTTTTTATCACTGATGAGTCGAGAAAATAAAAGACTAACGTGAAAGTAAAGCAGTAAATCTAAAATTAGGACACGAGACGCGTCGTGGCCAACCATGAATGATGTGTTCATGGTTGGTGCAGGACAGTTAGAGGTTTTTCAGCGGCTGCACCATCCTGCTGACCAGCTATCAGCTGCTGGAGGACTTCCTGTCAGTGGCCACAGTGGGCGGCTTATCTGACACCAGCGGCTTCACTGCTCTGCCAGCAAACACACACTTTTAACAGGAAACCTTGAGAGACTTCACAGGAAATCTGCACGGAGGCTGACGATAGATCAAAAGTCCATTTTCTTCTCTCCTTTTTCCATTTTTGTTTCTTTACTTGTCCAAATTGGATCTCTTCAGCTTTTCCTTGTTTCCTGGGATGTATCTCCACTGGTGGATATTCATATCAAACATGAATAAAGGTACTGAGGTGAGTGTATGTGAGCCCAAAGCACAGGCTGCTAAGCACTTAGTTTCCCTCGATTCCTTCAACTCTTGGATCTCTGTGAGCTCACAGAGGGAGGATGTTTCTAGCATGGCCATCTCAGATGCAAAGGCCCCACCCACCTGCTGTTCAGTGTGTGTGAGGGGCAGCAAATCAGAAGACAGTCATGTCCAAGAGGGAGAAGCTAAACCTGCTTATTTCAGACAGAGAGTGAACTGAGCAACAGTGACTTCACACTGTTGCTGAGTTTTATTTATTAGCAGCAACCTTTTTGAATTCAAATAAAGTTTGTCTGAATAAACAACAGTTGTTTCCTGAGCTGTCATGAAAGGTTTGGCCTGCGTCTGCAGGAAGTAGGCGGTCTGATCTGAATGCTCAGCTCTGCGTCTGAGAGAAACGCGACTCTCTTCGGTTTGACTGTGAAGCTGCTGAGTCGTGTCTTCAGTGACCGTGGGCATGAAGCCGGAGCAGATCTGCGACTGAGCTCAGGAGAAAAATGTGAAAACGCAGCTCAGATTACGCTCCACATATACAGACACAGTACTGCTACTGTTCATGCAGACAGACGTGCAGCACTACACATGAAAAGCACAGGAGTACACTTAATTAAATACCAAACGACACAGGCGCATATAAAAGCAGCTTCGGTTTCGCCTCCGCGGGGTTCACCGGGTTTCATCGTCCAGCAGCCAAACTGCAGCCGCGAGCTGGACGTGTTTTCACATCTGTGTAAAGTGAAACTAAAGACGCAGATGTTTCATCTTAAAATATGTGCCGCGTCTGGCGTTCAGCATCACTAATGTGGACACATCGGCAACAGCGTTCACACAATTAACATTCAGGGCTCACGGCTGGAGCCCCAGCAGCTGTGGGGCGTTCAGGGCCCGAATGACCGTGGGCAGTAAGGCTGGTATCAAGAGTAGTGGGAGGACCAATAGGAGGACAGCGTTCGATAACTTTAACCAATGGCAGCATCATTTTGTCAGGTATTGAATGGTTGTGTCCAGTAGTTGTGCCTTTCTTTAAAAAAACAACAAAAAACTCAGTTTTCCATTTTCTGCCTGTCTCACCTTATTACATCACACAGGTGGGGAGAAATGAAGATGTTTGATTGGTCGAAGTCGTGTCTGAACCAAACGTGGTAAAGAAGCTTTGACTCTGGGATCCATTCATCCCCAGCATCTGATGTGAAGTGCACTGTGACGTGGATTAAACGGGTTAGGACCACGAGCGGTGATGGAGGTGGTCGTGGTGGTGCGAGGAAGAGGGTGGAGGGGGGTGGGGCTTCGTGCATCCAGCTGGGAAAGATTTCCTCTAAAGTCTGAAAGTGAACAATGAGAGCTGTGTTTGAGAGGAGGGGGCACGGTGTGTGTGTGTGTGTGTGTGTGTGTGTGTGTGTGTGTGTGTGTGTGTGTGTGTGTGTGTGTGTGTGTGTATTCTTAATTATCCATTCACATGAGGACCCACTAAGTTTTGGGCTGTAGTTGGTTGTTGGGACATTTTTTGGGGATGTTTCTGTATCATGAGGACGTTTTTATTCTCATACTGTACGTTTCAGTGCAGACGGGACATTTTATGGGGAAATGCAGGCACGTGGATCCATTTCTGCTCTATTGTTCACTGCTGTGACTTTTCCTCTCGGGGAGTGGGGTGTTTTAAAAAGTCTAAACTAGATCTGTGACATCTAGAAACAAAAGGTCCTTCGCGCAGCAGCTGAGCACGTTTACAGTAAAGGATACTGTGCTGTGGTTTCCTCAGTGCACAGATCACAGTATGTGTGTCAGGCAGGAAATCCACTATTTCCTCATCTATAACTTAAATGTGCAAAAAGTATTCAGAGAGTTCATGTTTCAGTCTCCCTGAAGTTAAAGACACACATTTGACAAGCAACCCCCCCTCCTCCCTGTGACCTTTGACCTCATCGCTGCTGCAGTTTTTACAAACTTTATTCCACCGTCGACCCAAAAACAACGAAAGACAAAAGTTCAAAGTGGGGATGTTCCACTCACATTGTTCTGCTTATAGAGATGATCTTCCTCTGGGCTTTCACTGTGTGTGTGTGTGTGTGTGTGTGTGTGTGTGTGTGTGTGTGTGTGTGTCATCCTCGCTTCCTCTGCACATCTGAAGGGCCTCACATCCTCCTCGCTTTCTCCACACACAAACAAACACAGAAGGCTTTTATTTTGAAAGAGTGGCCCTGGAGAAGCCGTCTCCTGTGATGAAACAACTGATGCAGGAGAAGACCGAGTTTCCTGTCCTGCTGTGTGTGTGTGATGAATAACTGAGTCATATTTCCCCTGTAATCACACATGCAGTAATGCAGTATCCTCTGTGATGGACATTTTTTGCTCCACCTTCCGGCTGTGACCAATCAGAGCAGAGATAAACACTTTAGTTTCTGACCTAATCGTGTCTTAAGAGTTTATGCTGAGAAATGATTATTAACCGCGAGACAGGGCCGAGCAGTGAACGCAGACCAGCAGCAGCAGCAGCTTCACGTCTTGGTTGAAGTCATCCTGAAGGCTTCGAGTCGTTGTCTGGCAGCTCTCACAGGCCAGCGAGCTCACTAAGGACCACTGTAATGCACTGTGTCTATATCACAGAATAAATGTGCAATATTTATGAATATTGGAACAAACACTATATCAGTGACAATCAAGCATGGACGCAGACAAGCAGCCGTTCCACGCTCGTTTTCCGCCTGTCAGAGCGGATAAGCATGATGCAGCTCTGTCGAAGGGGAAGCCTCCCTCAGTGACATCAGCAGACGCTGACCTCAGAGCATTTTGCAAACTCCTGCAGACATTTTTACAGCCAATAAAAGAGTGAGAAACAAACATGTTCGCAGCCTGAACCTCGAAGCCTTCTGCTCTCCTCACCTAATTTCCCTTTCACGTCAGTCAATCGTATAAAGTGTATTAATGTTTGGAGCATTTGTTCTTTGTTGCGCAGAGTTAGGGTCCAGTTTGATGAGTGAAAGTTTGGTCTTACCCCAATATGACCGTCGGAGGGGCTCGTCTTCTTCTATGCATCAGAACTGAATCATTGTTGTGGTGACGGTTTAATGTCCTCAGGATTCCCGTATGCTTGTTTGACATTCACCTAGGGACCATTTTTGGTCCGAGGACACCACAAGGGTTACAGCTGTCTGTGAAGGTTCTCAGTCATCCAGGTCATCGTAGTCTAAGGAGCTTGGAAAGAAAAGCGTCTGGACAAAGGACCCCCTGATGATCCTCTACCTAATCACATGAGCCAAGGTTTCACCCCTTGGCTCATGTGATTAGGTAGAGGATGCTGTTTTCTTCACGGAGAAATGCCAAACATCCTCCCAAAGACATTTGGATGGATGACGTCTTAACGTTCCTTTGTCTCCTCCAGTCCTGGAGATCCTGCAGCTGGTGAAGAAGCGGGACCTGCTCCTGGCTGACACCCACATCCTGGAGCTGGAGCAGGAGTGCAACGAGCGAGCTGCCGCGATGCAGCCCGAGGACGCGACGAGCCCGAGCGTCAAAGATGGCGGGCGGAGGAAGGCGAAGGATGTGGAGCTGCTGTACGAGGAGCTGCAGAAGGAGCTGTGGGCCGTGGTCAGGGAGTCCCTGAAGTCTCCGACAGCCGGGCCCAACCTGGGTCTGGTGGTCCAGGTGAGGGAACTCTTCTGTCGCCATGGCAACTGATGAAGAACACGAGAATATTCGAGTTACGTCAAAGTGCTCTCGCTCTAACAGGTGCTGCAGCAGGAGGAGCAAGTTGACAAAGACTGGGAAGTCAGCGAGGGAGCTGCCCCAGGAGGCCCGAGGCCTCGCCGCCTGAAGCAGAGGTGGAAGGAGGCGGTGGAGGAGGCGGCTGACGACTCTCTGCCTCAGACCACCGAGTTCACAGCCGGAGAACTGAACAAGTACCTGGACCGGCTCCGAACCCGGGTGGTGGAAGACCTGGGGGCTGCCAAGAGGAACGCGGTGTCCATCTATCCTGAAGAGTACCAGCCCTTCCAGGTGAGTCAACACCTGGACACAAATACACAAATCCTGACCTAATGGAATCGATGTTTGCAGCCTGTAACAGTCCAAGCACTCTAACGTCTGACCTTTTGACCTCTCAGGTGTACGTACAGAGCTACCACCAGGCGGTTGCACGGCGACTGAAGACCATCACTGACAACCAGCTGCAGATCACAGACATCTACTCCCTGCTGGACTGGCTGCACAACATGTACAACAGGTACGCACATGTTTCAGGTTTGAACCGTTTACACAGGACAAACAGACGAACCTGAAACCAGAGTGACCCTCGATTGGTTTTGTCCCTCAAGTTTGCTTGAAATTCAGTGTTGAAAGTATCATTAATGACCTGCAAGGAGAAATAAACCCAAAGACAGTGACATAAAAGCTGCAGATGTGATGGAGCATCAGGTTTAGATACACATGAGTCTGTGTGGACTCAGGCTTGCTGCTTAGGTTGCTCATGTGTACGTGTGTGTGTCTGTGTGTGTGTGTGTTTGTTTCAGGGATGTTCTGGGGACTGTATGCATAACAAGTCCATTCAACCACTCTGAGCTCAGTCCTCTGCTGCCGTCAGAGACCGTGGACAGGCTGGAGCTCGACTGTCTTAACTCGGTCCGGGTGAGAGAGAGACACGTATTCTCACCTACCTTACTAACAGTGGCCCGTATAACCAGGCTGACCGAGCACGGACCTCTGTTTTGTACACACTTCTAAAAAAGTAGCATGATGTCAGTGCTTTGTCAGTGATTTGTTGCCCGGTTCTTCCCTGCGCAGGCTAAAGTGACCACAGAGCTGAGTCAGGTCCTGGACGACGAGGAGAAGAGATGGATGGAGACGCTGCAGATCGAGGAGTACCAGATCACTCTGGCCAAGACGGTCATAGAGGTAACCCCCAACCTGCTGCCCCCGCACGCACCTTCGTCACTATGGCTACTGCACACACTCCATGAATGAGTCTGTGCACCGCCGTGAAAAGCGTTTCCTGTCTGTTTAAATACAGGATATAATCAGAGTGAAGTGTTACATAAAGGTCTATTCCGCTGCATTTCGTACGCTGATTGTTTTCTGGGTTTGTCCTTCAACTGCAGCCAAAGTCAACATCAAACATTTCCTCATCTCTCTCTCTGTCACACACACACACACACACACACACAGACACTCTTTCATTCAAATTTGCACTGAAAGCAGCTGCTGCCCTCTAGTGGCCGAAGCAGGTGTAGCTTAAAGGTGCACATCAGTCACCAAATCAAATCATTTCTGTCTGCCATTCACCCGAGTATGTTTGTTGAGTAAACGACGAAAGCTGTTTCTGACAAATAAAGTTGTTTTTAAAGGTTTGAGGTGTGTGACAACCGTACCGTCTGTATGTTTATCTGTGTTTTAGAGGTTGCAGGCCGATCTGGAGCGTTCGGCCTCCATCAACAGAAGTCTAGGCTCCAGAGTGGCGCAGTGCAGCATCAACGGCCTCGCTGACTTCCTGTACAGGTACGTTCTTTTCAAAATAAATGTTTTTTTTAAGCTAGTCATTAGCTTCATAAAAATCAAATAAATAACAGAAATAATAGCTGACATTGAAAAACAAACAATAATAAAACCACATGAACAACCTGATGAAATAGAAGTTAGCAAAGCAGATGTGTGTCACCAGTGTTGGTCAAGTTACTTGAAAAAAGTAATCAGTAACTAATTACTGATTACTTCCCCAAAAAAGTAATCCCGTTACTTTACTGATTACTTATTTTCAAAAGTAATTAATTACTTAGTTACTTAGTTACTTTTTAAAAACACGATTTACAACCTGAAGAGGTGATAAAGTGATAGATCTTTCAGCCTAATTCTACTTTTTCTACATAATCATACAAAATGTAATCAAATGGAAAAGTCTCTTTTTAAAACTTGTTTTATTAGTTTTAATCTTTTAACTTTATGCATCAAGCAAACATTTAATTATATGCAACATTCTCTGACTGGAAGAAATTAGTTTAACATTTAAACCTATTTTCTGCACATTCCAGCTCATAAAATAAAATATTTTTTGTGTTTACACTCAGTCTTTCAAATAGATGCAAGTAAAACACAGCAGAAAATAAATAAAGTCAAAGACTCAGCGGTCCTGTTGCTCTATTTTCACCTGTAAAGCAGGAGTGGGGTAGGCGGAGGTTTACCCTGGTGCAGGTGTGCCGCGGTCAGTGGAAGAATCCGCGAGTTTGTCTGTGAGTTTCCCATTACGTCGTAGCTACTCGGTGCTTGTTCGGAGGTTTAGGGTTTTTTTTCGCTGTAAAAAGAAGTTTTCTTCCCACGCACAGCGGACACTAATGTTTTTGTCACTTTTTATGGAATCAAACTCAAAGTAAGGTCAGTACTTCCACGCTTTAAACGCTGCACGCTCATACTCTCTCTGCACTCGATATATGATCCATTGTTGATCTGCACACAGCTGTTGT
>NC_140539.1:39595269-39635269 GCF_057382185.1 Mchenga conophoros
TCCACGTGTGGAGCAGAAGCAGCTGGTTGTGGTGGTTGAGGGAACGCTATCAGGAGGCTGCTGCTCACTTCATGCCCCAAACCAAAATTGCGGATGCCATAAAGTGGTTCATAGTGCTGTGAAGTTCCTAAGGGTCACGAATGGAAAAAATCTTGAGAGCGCCCCCTATGGGACAGAAGCACGCTGAGTTTACCGTCTGCCGTCTCTGTTTTGCACTGAGGCAGTTTTGATGAAGCTTTTTAGTTCAGTTTGGTTTTTAAACTTCACATATTTTGGATTATTCTTGCAACAAATTGCAAGTTTCTTTTTTTTAGGTTATTAATAGTTTAGTGCTGTACAAAGATGCGTCCCTGTGTAAATGCATTTGGTATTAATGCTAACTTATGCAGCAAGAGAGAAAACATCTGCTATGAAACTTAGCTGACCTGGAAACGCTGCAGGGCTCCTCTCATCTGCACTTCTCCCCACTTTGTGTCTTCGTTCAGCCGTTTTTCGAGCGCCTGGTGAAGAGGAAGTGGCTGACCAACACAGAGCCGTATGAGCAGATCGAGGCTCTCATCAAAGAGGCGTTCAAGAAATACAGCAAGATGGACAGTCCTCCGTATCAGGTACACACATCCAAAACAAGTAAGTGGACGGCTGATGCTGGAGCTGCTGCTCATGTTCTCCACCTCTCTCCCAGCTGCTGGTGTCGGAGATCCACCGTCGAGTGGTGACGGAGTACCTCCGCTCAGTCATGAGAGGCAGAATCATCTGCACCTCCATGAAGATGAGGAAGAGGATGGCTGGTCGGCTTAGAGATGAAGGCAACCAGATCAAAGTCCTCTTCAAAGACCTGGTGAGTTCTGGAGGTCAGAGGTCACCGGCTAAAAAACTGTGCAGAATCTGGAGGGGCTCCGATCTGAGCTTTTAGTGGATTTTAGTTTTAGTTTTTGAGGAATAGATCGACGTTTCAGTTACGTCGTCAGCTAAAAGCAGAAAAAGTCAAATGAACCCAAACCTAACAACGCAACCTAACGGGGTCTTCCTCTTCTTTGACTCTTCACAAACGTTTTTTACACCTCCGTCCGTCTGTTAGGAGTCGTCCTCCGGTTGGCTGGACAGCGCTCTGTGTCACATCTCTGAGATCATCCAGCTGGAGGACCTCCCCTCCATCCAGATGGAGGTCGGCGTTCTGGTCCGAGAGTTTCCAGACATCAGGTAACATCGCCTTGGCCAAATGCTGGAAATCTTCTTCTGCTTCTTGGTCTTGTTATACCTACTCTGTTCTTTTTCTTCCTGTTCTTCTGATTCTTACTGACAGCTTACAGATCCTTGGTGCTCATAAAATTGAAACTGTTAATTGTTATAAATACTAAGGACTCTGGCTGGATGCTGGACTCACTTTTAAAAAGCCCACATGGAAACCTTCCTAGAAAATGAAAGACAAAAATGGTGATTTTATACAATTTCTCTAAGTCTTAAGATAATCCTGCAGCTTCAGGAACATGTACTTTCTAAACATGGACCACATCAAACACAGAAACACGCCTCTTCTTCACTCCTCCTTCTCTCTCCTCCAGGAAGAAGCACGTGTCAGCCATTTTGAACATCAGAGGGATGACTCGGCAGGCAGAGCGTCAGGAGATCCTCAACATCGTCAAAGACATCGAGACCAGCGACAGCGGCCCGGCGACGCTCTCCCGGGACCGCGCCCTCTTCGCTGAGGTGCCAGTCACCTCTGAGGTCCACTGCCTAAACGTCGGCTTGAGCCGCATCGCCCTCACTGCCTCTTCCTGCTTCACCACGCTGCGACCCCGCAGACGCAAAACCCGAACGCCGGTCCAGGAAAACCCCGACGATGCTCTCTGAAGAGTCCTGCTTCAGTGGCTTTTATGACTTTATTAACACAGTTTAGTCATAACGTTTTCCAAATCTCAGTGTGAGGATGTCATCGTAGTCAAAGGAGCTTGCAAAGCGCATGGCACAACATAGAAGAGCCACCTCCACAGGACAAGACTCAGCAGTCCATCTGCATCTAAAGGTCAAAGGTCACTCTTTGAGGATGCCAATGTTCACATTTTGGACAGAGAGGACAGATGGTTTGAAAGAGGAGTGAAAGAAGCATCTATGTCCACTGTGAGCGACCATCTTTGAACAGAGGCGGGGTTTACGACACCAACTCTCTGCCATCTATAATCCAGTTTTGAGATCCTTCCCAGACGCCTTAACGCCCACTCACATCCTGGGCCATCTGACCTCAGGAATTCGCATGATAGGGTGGGGCCAGGTTTCACAATGAACACACCCGAAACTCTGGCTGATTGGGACCCACACCCAGTTTCCCACCTTGGCTCAGGCGATTAGAGGATCATCGGGGGTCCTTTTGTCCCTCTGTGGGGGGAAACTCCCACTAGGTTTATATCTGGGACTCTCCACCATTTGACCTTAGAACTGAAGAAGCTTCTCGGATGAGAGGTGAAACGTCTTCAAGCAACTTAAAGAAGTCCAGACGCTTTTCTTTGCAAGCTCCTTTGACTACGATGTAGACGCAGACACCGACAGGATTTAAAATACGAACGTGTCGCAGCATTTTTACCGCGTGGCCTCACAGCTGTGCCACTGGGACTGATTTAGACCATCAGAAATCAAAGTTTCTATTCTCTTGTGTTTAAGAAGCAAAGGGAGGAAGATTATGGACTCTACTGTGAGATCAGCTTTTAAATCGCTTTGACTTATTTACTTTTTACCTTTGAGGGATCCTGCTGAGAGGAAGCCTGAACAGAAATCGCTGCTGGATGAGGAGGGATGATGGCGAGCTGAGGAGAAACTGGACTGAAAACGAGGCGGTGGATTGGATGTCTGCATTTGATGATGACCCAGTGACTGAGTTAGGACAGGAAATTATTTCTTTGATTGGCTGTTTTTCACGGTTTCCTGCAGGAACACAGAGGTGGGGAAGCCGGGTCTGTGCGGACAGGAAGGTTCAGTTCGGACCATCAGGGCTGCTGAGGTGTCCCGTTACTTTCTGCACAGACTGGAAGCAGCAGCTCAGACTGAATGTGGATGGGCTGGGACCTTGTTAGAAATATGAGCCTGGGTCCAAACCCCAGAACATGGAGAACATTCCCGACATGAGCATCTTAGTTTTGTTGCACATGACGAAAGAGAGTTTGAATCACAGGTACTAGACGATGATCTGAGTCTCTGTCGCGCTGACTGTATTTAAAGCAGTGATTCGAGTCAAAGCTTTGTGGTGTGATGACGTTTATATTGTGTCTTATTCTTTATTTGATTCATGTTAAGATGTGGGGAAATCAGAGGGCTCACTCTGGTGAACTCTTAGGGGCTAAACCTTTCATATATTAATTGTTGTACTCTTCCTTCCATTGCAGCGTTTTGGTCTTTACAGCAGGAAGTCCATCGTTCCATAACTGTTCATCTCCTCTTTTATTGCATTCCCATTTCTCAGCTGAGATACGTTTTAGATTAGAACCGCTTTTCTCTTCTGCTCTTGTAAATGTGGATGTATGTAATGAATCTTTCTGTACAGAGATCAGTTTAAATAACAATAAAACCGATCAGATCATTCACTGCTGTTTCATTTCAAAGAAAGAGAGACGGGGCATCTTTTGAGGGAGCCACTCCATCTGGAGCACCTTGGGACCAGATGGAGCACTCAGATGGAGCATCTGAGTGCTCCATCTGGTGACATCATTGTTCACACCACCTCCCCTGATCTGAATCTGAATGGCAGTCTGTTACTGGACAAACATGGCAGAACCCAGAGGTTCCGTTCTGGATTAATCCCAACAACATTTGCCTCAAGGTGCCTTAAGGTAAAGAGCCTACAATAATACAGATCGGGCCGGGCCGATGACTGTACCAGTGTGGGGTCTGACAGTGGGCCCAAGGGTTTTATACCAATGCCTGACGATAGTCAGTGAGGTTTCCCAGCCTGGGGAGGTTTGTGCATCCCACAACCTTCACTGACCCACTACCAAACCAGGTACTGTTCTCCATGGCTTTTCCAGACCCTTTCACATCTGTCACATGTGCTCAGAGCGAATCTGCTCTCATCTTTTGGAAATGTTTTTACTGGACTCTCTGCAGGCCTATGAAAAACATCGGTGATGATTCAGCTGCTCGTACAGCTTAGTTTGGATTTACTTTGAATCCAGGCTGCCTGCGACCGCTTTATTTCTGCTGACCAATTCACTATGGAATAATGATGTTATTGCTGTCATTGGACCATACACAGCACATAACCGTCAAAGTTACAGAACGTGTATAAGTTACAGTAAAAAACAATATGTGAGACAGAGCACCTTGGTTACTATAATAACTCTAGTTCTCTAGAGAAACAGTGATCGATGAGATTCAGAGCACGATGACGTTTTATAAAGTCCACAAAGCTCTAGTAGACAAACCTGAGAGTATTTTGAATACCAGCCTCCTTTCTGATGTCTGACAGTAAAACAAAGACGGGGTGAAAGTTCGATGCAGTTTATTGAAGCGTTGTCCATCCACATAGAGTAAAATATGTCACAAGTGTTAGTGAGGCGTTTCAGTCTACAGAGAATAAAAATACCAGCGACAGATTTTAATACCATAAGAACATAATCAAGACACAGTGACTGCCCCGCCTCTTCATCCTCGCAAAGACTCATGGGAACTGTAGTTAAATCTTGGCTTTGGTCCAGATTTAAATGACTCAAACATTACAGTGAGTTTTATCTCTGAAATAACGATTCGCCTAAAAAGAAAACGTGACGCGAAAACGTCGACCTTTAACAGTTTAATGAAGGAGGTCAGCTGTGGCTGAAATGAGTCACGTGATCTTTGGCATTTAACTTTGGTGGAGAATGTGGGCGGGGCTTCAGGGTGTCAGGGTTTACAAAATGAAATAAAAATCTGTATGATTTTAGCATCAAATAGCGTCAACATTAATTTCAAGCTAAATAAATACTCTGATGAGGTTTACAGTAAAAATATAAAACTGTGACATTCAAACATATTTACAAATCATCACGAAGAAAACACTGAGCCAGACCAACGACCCAAACAAAGAAACCGAACCCAAGTTAGAAAGTCTCCACTGTAGATTTGACCAAAAACGAAGTAAATATAAATGCATGACAGTCATTTTTGGTTTAATTCTCATCGAGGCATTTATCAGTAACACAAAGAAATGCTAACCACTGATTAAAAACCAGCATCACGGGACGAATGTGCAACATAAAAACAACACAAGCCTTTCCCAGGCCTGTGCCAGGAGCACCATTCAAGGCTTACAGAGGCTTAAGCCTGTGTTTGGGGGATACAAAGGTGCTTTACTTCTTATTCAGGTACATCATGATGGTAAGTTGTGCAGCAGAGCATGCTCGAGAAGAAATTAGAGCATCCCAGAGATCCCTCAGAGCTCAGTGTGCAGGGGAAAAGACGAGCGGTCTACTTTGTAAAGACAGCTTAACGTCTTTGTCTTTGAAACACTAAGAAACATGTTGCAGGAGAAACTTTATTACCAAAGCTTTGTCTTCCAGATGAGTAATAAAACTATTTAATATATATATTTAGTGTTTGCTGTTTGAATGATGGTGCTGATCTCCATCTATCACATTCACTATGTAGCTTTCAGCTCGTGTTGTGTGGAGAACTTGTTCATACTTTTCTTATACAACATTTTTGCGTTTGTTGGAAAATCAGCCGCTCTGCTGCCAGTCGTCTGTCCTGGTTTCTGATTGGTGCACGTATTGAGCTGATGACCACCTTCGTCTAACCTCTTAGCTTGAATGAAGCTCAAACGACGTAACTGAAACTCAAACAAAGACGATGAGGAAAAGAGATCTCGGGTATGCTGACCCGGGCTGCCGGTCCTGGTTCAGTCTGGCAGTGTGACACATCTTTAGTGTTTAAATGAGCCACGAGCTGAAAACTCAAACACATGATTAACAAACATGGAGATGATGGAGAAGCTCCAAAGACACGTTTCAAGGTTTATTCTCAGATATATTCACAGCTTCTCACACTATTCTTCCTCTACTTATTTATAAAATACTGACTGACCAATGACATGGAGTCACTGCCTCGCAGCTGACCAATCAGAGTGATTACAAGCTCAGTCATAATGTCTCTCAGCAGACCGACGAAAAGGGTTTCCAGGCAGTCCTGACCGGGCTGTGGAGGGGCTGGAGGCGGGGCTGGAGGCGGGGCTAAAGTTGTTTGTTTGTCATTGGTCTCTGATGAGGAGAGAACGTCATCCTGGCCAGTCAGCTGTTACAGGATGTACCATCAGCCCTGACGCAACAGCAACGCAGCATATTAACTCTGTAACTTAGATCCTGATGCTTTATTTTGTTTTTGCAATAATAGAATTATAATAAATACATGAAACCTGTTTCAATCAAATTTACAATAGAGGAGGGACAAACTGTTACAGATCAAAGTGGGGTTGAACATGTTTGTGTGGTGGACATTGGTGTTCAGTAGGTGGATGAAGGCTCATAAAGAGGATGATGACATGTAGAGGAGCTCAGAGCATCTGAGACCACTTCAAAGACTCTCATCCCAAAAACAAGGTCACGTGGCTTTACAGACGGTTCCAGTTTTTGCTTAGATTGGGACTTCATTCCAAATTTAGTAACGTTTCAAACAAAATTCTGTCGCAGATCCAAACTTCAGGTACGGATGACGCACGTAAAAGAAACGCAGAATGTAACATCGGGATGCTGGAAGTAACAGGAAGTAACAGGAACGATTACGAGTACTGCAACGATTCACCGAGTTAAGTCTTTGAAATATGATGCCCATATAGGCCTCAGTTTAAAAACACCGATAACACGAAGCACTGATCAGGAAAGTCTGGCGTGAAGAAAACAAACTTTAGCTTCGACACACACCAACGATTTCTTTTTAACTGATACATATTTAAACCACACCGCCTGTTTCACACTGAAGGTACCTGCAGCAAACAGGGGTGAGTCAAAGGGGGGGCGCGGGGTGTACCAGACCATATTAACTTCAAGGCTTTGCAACTTTTTTCAGGTTTAAAGTGAAAATAAAACATTATATTCATTAAATGCATTAATATTAAAATTATACAAATAACAGCTTTTTCACAAGTAAATAAAAATGTGTGTGCAGGGCTGGACTGCTGATCTGGCCCACCGGGCACTTTCCTGGTGGACCGACCTGATTAAAACCTAGAAATATAGATTCTGATTATAGACCACAGTGATCACAGCCACCCGGATCATGCCAGTCCAGGCCCTGTATGGACCAGTAAAACTCTGAGCCAAGGGGTTGGACAGGAAATCATAATTAATATTAATTAACGTCTACGCCAACGTCTTGTTTTCAGCAGCACAAACTTCAGGATGCTTTTCTTCAGTGCAGCCAACACATTCACCACCACATCAGTGTCATTCACTCACAAACATAGACTAACACCAGCTCTACCTCATGCAAGCTTTCTAACACTGTCCGAGCTCTTTTTGCTTCCTACAGCCGTCCAATGAGACAGAGCAGATTTCTTTATGCCTTGGTTTAGATTGCATATGTCTTTATTTATTTTACTTTGACTGGACTTGAGATTATTTATATATTTTTGCATTTAAGAAGATTTTTTCTTTATAACAAATTTTAATATGGCACATAATTACAACCAAAAGTTGTTTTGGGGTTTTTGACAGATGTTGTATGCAGTTAAACTTTAGTTTTTTTAATGAGCAATGTTTATTATTATCATCATATAGCTGCAGCCCTAGGAATGAATATGTGAAAATCAAAAGAAGTGGGGTTTATATCTTTTTTATGAACATATAGATTGGTAACCAGTCGTGATGATGAATTGTTAAATGAGTATTAAAAACTAATTATTAGGACTATTAAAAATCTGTTTACCAACATATTATTCTTTTGACGCGTAGTCTAATTCCTCAAGAACGCACAGAACCTACTGAAATTGACTCCAACCATCTTTCCATTTCCTTGGGTTCTAGTCCAGCTCTGTTTGCTTCCATGTGAAACAGGATGCTCTAAAGTCTGCTCTATGAAAGTGAAACATTTAAATTATTGTGGCTTTAAAACTACAAATACGTGAAGGTATTCTTTGTGATCAGTAAACGTCTCAGCAATCTTTCTACAGCAAGCAAAAAAACAAAAATAAATCCATCAAATTTAATTCAGTTCAGCTTTATTTATATAGACATGGGATGACAGATATATACAGGATATTTCTAACTTTAGAGATGTTGCACAAATGGAAGAAAGCAGTCTTACATATTTGTTTAATATGTGCGTTGAAGGACATGTCCTGGTCAAAAATGACTCCAAGGTTCCTCACAGCGTTACTGGAGGCCAAGGTAATGCCATCCAGAGTAAGAATCTGCTTAGATACCATATTTCTAAGATTTTCAGGGCCGAGTACAATAACCTCAGTTTGATCTGAATTAAGAAGCAGAAAGTTAGCGGCCATCCAGGTCTTTATGTCTTTAAGACATTCCTGCAGTTTAACTCATTGGTGTGTGTTATCTGGCTTCATGGACAGATAGAGCTGGGTGTCATCTGCATAGCAGTGTAAATGTATGCTATGTCTTCTAATGATGCTGCCTAAGGGAAGCATGTATAATGTAAACAGAATTGGTCCTAGCACTGAACCCTGTGGAACTCCATAATTAACCTCAGTGTGTGAAGAGGACTCTCCATTTACATGCACAAACTGGAGTCTATTAGATAGATATGATACAAACCACTGCAGCGCAGTACCTGTAATACCTACAGCATGTTCTAATCGCTCTAATAGGATATTATGGTCGACAGTATCGAACGCTGCACTGAGGTCTAGCAGGACAAGCACAGAGATGAGTCCACTGTCAGAGGCCATAAGAAGATCATTTGTAACCTTCACTAAAGCTGTTTCTGTGCTGTGCTGAGCTCTGAAACCTGACTGAAACTCTTCAAATAAACCATTCCTCTGCAGATGATCTGTTAGCTGTTTGACAACTACTCTTTCAAGGATGTTTGATATGAAAGGAAGGTTGGAGATTGGCCTATAATTAGCTAAGACTGCTGGGTCTAGAGATGCTTTTTGAGTAAAGGTTTAAAGCTGTGACCCTAAAAGGCCTGTAGACCATAACAGCAAACATAGAGTTGTTCTTATTTTCTTCAATCAGTGATGAATAGTAAGATGTTCAAGCTCTATGGAGGGCTTTCTTATAAAGCACAAAATAATTTTTCCAGGCTAAACGATGATCTTCTAAATCAGAGTTATACCAGCGAGTCAAGCACCATGAATGAGATAATCATCTCTGTAGGAGCAGAGTTTCTTTAACTGCTCTATGTCGTGTTGAAGATAAGAGCAGAGGAATCACTTCCTCAATCTTAGTTACAGCTGATCACAGTCTGCACACAAAACCTGCTCACAGAGCCGACAGCTCTACAGCCCCCTGCTGAATTCCACCTTAACCCCCGACTACGTTCATTTCTCTGTCAAACTTGCTGAGATAGAGTGTAAGCAACAGCACATGGCTTTTTCATTCGCTCCGTTTCCCCCTGACTGTGTTTCTTTGTATCTGTGTGTGTATTAGTATTATAATCATGTTACTGTGGCAGCTGAAGCTTCGCTTAGCGCTGCACAAAATCAGGCAGAGCTGCAGTCTGACTTTTACAAACACTTGGGATAGAAATGTGGCTCATTCTGATTCGCTGTCATTTCCCAGCCTGTAGTTCACAGGAATTTTTTGTTTTTTTGTTTTTAATTATATTTATGGCAAACACCTAAAATGACTCAAAAAGAATTATTACAGAAAGACTAGATTGTTTCGGTTAATTGGTTACTTCCATCCCTGAGTAATGCTGAACTGTAACAACCACAGAAAAGACAATAAAAAAGAAAACATGAAAAGTTTTAGAGGCTCTTAGACTGTTAGCTATGTACATTAAATATTAATATCAGTCACTTATATTTATAATATTTCAAGCAGCTAAAACAGCTCGTTTACAGTACATGTGAGATAGAAAAGGATTATTTTGAACTGTCTTTCATACAAAGTTACTCTCGCGGAGCCCAAGAACACACACGGAGCTGCAGATAAAGCCACCTCTGAATTAATTAAAGGAAACTAAATCACATGTGATATCATATAAAAACTGGATAATAGGCTGCGTACCCAACCCTGTTACACACCGGAATAAAAACACATCATTCCAAGCACGAACCTCGGAAAGTGACCTGCTGTAAAACACAGCTATGTGCTGCAGATTGGATGTTAAGTATATTATGAGACTATTTTATCCAAAAGAAAGTCTGTTTGTCATCTGCACGGAGAAGGACTCACTAACCTCACGAGCTGACGCAAGTAGCCTGAATGTCCGTCACTGCCGTTTTTACAAATATGAATATTTACAGTTTCCAAATTCGAGTGACAGATGAAAGAGGCGCACGTGTCAGGAAGGGCATCCGAACCACAATGTGCGGCGCTTTCCTGTGAAGTCATGTTTTTAAAGTATTTTTTGGAGTATTTAGGCAAATTTATTTATGTTAAAGTAGTTTCATTAATAACCCACCTACTGATGAATGTAATGATGCGAGTGCTGAGCTGATGCAGATCAGGACTGATTGATTATCAGCCGAGCAGCTGACTGACTGTAAGACGACGGTCTCTCCTCACAGAGACAAACACACTAGTCCTGCCACTTCGATGGAGCCGAAGCACATCCTCACTCGCTCCCTCCTGCCTCGTAAAGTTGGAGGAAGTGATGCGTCCTCTCAATTTCCTTGAGAAAGATGTGGAGATGAAGCATCTCTTCTCTGTCTCACACAGGTGGAGGTGGCAGCCCTCCCGCTCACAGCCTCATGCAGACTTTGCACTTTGCAATGCTCCTCCTCTGCTCTTGGTCATTGGTCAGCATCGCCGGGTCGGTCAGGGTGGTCAGCCAGAAACTGTACATGTTGGCGAAGAAGTGGCAGGTTCCACGAGGCCCCTGACACTCCACGAACGGCTGGGCCTTGTATGCTTTCAGACAGCTACCTGATGATGTCAGAGGCTGGCCGCCACCTTCATCACCTGCGCCTGTATGCTATTAGACACATGGGAAATTACATCATCATCTGCACAGAGCTCACATTTCAGAGGATTGTTGTATTATTACGACTGGTAAGTTTAGTCTAAATTTCAGCGAAGTTTAAGAGTTTAACTCTGGTTTACATAAGTAAAGTTTAATGTAGCTTAGACTTAGGTTTTAGTCTACACAGTAGCACCAGTAACAGCAGTAGCAACGTAGTTTAATAATCTGGCACCACTGCAGTACTCACCATGACGAAGGAGTATCCGTCCCACAGTTCTGTCCAGTTTTCGGGACACTCCACAGACTGTCTGGACTGGCTGTGCACTGCGATGGGTAGGGATGGGGCTTCACACACCACACAGCGGCTGATGTAGTTTTGGATGCTGGGTCCACTCACGTGTTCACGTGGGACAGGCTCCATCGTCGTTAGCCAATAGGATTTATCATTACGACTGGCGTAAGAGCAGGTACGCTTGTTACATGGAGCGAAGGGCAAGGTGGAAAAGACACGCATGCACGACCCCGGCTGACCTGGAAATACACGCAACACATTTCAATTATTCCCAAACACATCCAGCAGAGAAACAAATCCGGTCGTTCAGTCTGACGTCACTAGCCGTGTCTGGGCCTAAACTCCGCTGCAGGTCCATATATCAAACGATCACTGTGGCATTACTGAGAGTTAAAAACTGTCTAAAGTCTTTCATCTTTAATAAAATGATCAGCGTTCTGCTCTACCAGGTGTAACAACTGAGTTTAACATCCAGGCATCCATGAAAACGGAATTTATGACATTTAACGGAGTTAGAAGTTAGCAGGGAGTTAGCTCGCTAGCTTCTATCTAAATACAATATAGCATGTCCTGACTGCGGGGTTTTGGAAACAAATTCAAACGTACAGCTCTGTTTGTCATGGTCCTGGGCCGTGTTGGCCCAGTATTCTTAGTTCTCTTGTATTTTTGTATTCAGTTCCCTGTTTAGGTTCTGTTTCCTGAGTTGCCCTGTTATGTTGTTCCCTGTGTGCTTTCCCTTTGTAACTCTCACCCCCTGTGTGCCCCTCTATGTATTCATGAGCCCTTGTCCCCTTTCGTGTTTTATTCCATGTTTTCCCCAGCCTGTTATGTCTGTGTTCTCCCCGTGCTCTCTCCTCCTGTCTGAACCTCTGTGTACTTCCTGTTTGACTCTGCCCGTCTCCCGTCAGTGTTATGTTCACCCCGCCCTGTCTCGTTATGGTTATCTGTGTCAGCTGTGTTCCCCGTGTGTTCCCACTTTCCTCGTTAACCCTCTGTGTATTTCTGTCTGCGTCTCCCTCTGTTCGGCGTCGCGTTCTCCCTCATGTTGTGTGTTATTCTCCCCGTGGTTCCTGGTTTACTTTATGTTTAGCTTTTCCAGTTTAGTTTAGTACTGTTTTTGTGTTCCACTTTTTGCCAGCATTAAAGCTGTGTTTTTGAGTTTATCCCCGTGTCTGTGAGTCTGCATCTTGGGTCCTTCTCCTGCCTGCCACACAACGTATCATGACACTGTTATCACTTCCAGCATAAATGAAGACAGAAAACTAAACAGCAGTGACGTTTGTAGGGTTACTGAAGTTGGGCTAGCTGGTATATAATGATGTGCTACGTGACCGCTAGCGACACAGCTATGTTAGCATAATATAAACAAGCTAACTTTTTTTCCACTCGATAAAAGTTACCGTGAGTGTTCTCGGTGGTCAGGAACAAATGTAATCGCATGGCAGGATGCTGTAAAAGGACCAAACTTCAGCCAGGAGAACAACTGAGATAATCCATCCACAATACGAGGTTAGTCATTCATATACTGCTGCATGGGCTGGGCTGTAGTTACATCCTAAGGTTTTAAAAACTGAGCTTAAATAAATGATTAGTGGTAATAAAAGCCGAGGGAGGTCAACAGTGATCACTGACTGTTTTAGGAGCTTTTTGAGATTAAATAGAAGAAAATACATAACATTAAACATGTTAACAACACAAAAGCCATATTAAACGCAGACTACTTTAGACCCGGAAGTAGGATTCGTCACGTCATCACTTAACGACTGGATTGTGAGCGTCCAGCTATCAGGTAATCAAGAGGAGAAAGAAAAAAAAAAAAAAAAAAAAAAAAGGTAATCAAGAGGAGATTCTGGCCGATCGCTGAACCTCAGATTCTGGAGAACTGATATAGATCAGAGGGGTTCTTTGAGCCATCCCACATCAGTGTCGTGGACTTGGCTTTAACAAGCAGATTATAAAGAATAGGAACCTCAGAGAGCCTCAGGGGAAGGAGACCCAGGGCAGATCCAGTATACCTCTGAGACCACAGACATCTTTGGGAGATGGTGGTTGATCTGAACAAGGAGACCTCTGACTGTTGTTGACATTTGACCTTCACAAAACTTTCAGCCGTTTGTTGGCAGGTATATCTATTGTGGAGATTATCACAGTGTAGATAAGTGGTATTACTGGAATTCTTAGCTAACGATATCTATAACATGAGTTAGCATGGGATTTGTTAGCATGTGGTTAAAGTGTGTGTGGATGATATAGATGTTAGGCATGTAAAGCTATAGCTTTGTAATTCTATATATCCCATTAGACCTCGAAACACATGATCTTCAAGAACAAACTAAAGGACAAAACTTAGAGGAGAAAGCTCTGCACTATCTTTCTGCCCGACGAAGGAGATGTTGATGTCCCAACATGTGACAACAAAACACCCACTTAAACTCTTTTTTTGGAAGTTGTTTCACACTTATTTTTAAATCTTAATAAACCAATGTGATCCTAGAAACAAATTAATTCCAAACTAATGCAACATATTTGGTTCAAATGGCCTCGATAAAGTTAAGCTGGTGTTCATTCCCTTATCCTGGTCTAATGAGATGTTTGAGGAGAAACTGTTTACTGGGCCAAAGGTGAGTCACAAGAAAGTAACGCCTGGGAACATCCTGCACTGAGCGGTTCTGGAATAAGAGTTTGCTGTGGGATTTATAAATATGTACTTACCCAAGTCCTGAGTGTGTGCCCGCTCCTGGCCTTCCAGATACAGCAGACTGAATCCTTCCCACAGGGTGTTCATGTTGCCTGGACACCTGGGAGTGTTTGCACTTTGACTGTGCATCACCAACAAGCCCAAGTTCAGTTCTTTGGTTGGTCCATGAGAACCCTTTTCACCTTCTGGACCACGGTTACCTACGACCCAAAGACCATAACAGTAAGTGATGTTACAAACGCCCGTGTCCACACTTTGGCTTTTGCTTAGTTGAGCCTATCTAGAAGCTACAACAGCTCTGTGGTGTTGTTGGCAGTCAAAGCAGATTTGAGCTGGTCTTGTTGGTTATGACAGTCCCAGTCCGAGTAGGTTCTCAGTCATCCAGGTGATGGCAGTTTAAGGAGCTTGGAAAGAAAGCGACTGGCCTTCTTTAACACAGCCCCAGTTCCTGAATCATGTTGTTCTTGGTTTTAGACCAGCAAAGGTTCCTTAAACTGCTTCAGTAGAAATGTGGTAAAAGTCAGACAGGGAGAGGTCTCACCTTTCTGTCCCACTACTCCACTCTCTCCTGGCAGGCCTGGCTCTCCTTTGTCTCCTTTTAGACCAGGGGCTCCATCGCAGCCTTTACATCCCTGAGGTCCATAATCTCCCTTATCACCTGAAACAGGTCATCAAGCATCACAACAGTCAGCTACACTGACATTAGATCTGATGTTAATTTGACATCAGAAGGTTTTATTTTGAAACCTCACCTCCAGGAAGCTAGTCTTTATAATGATTACTTTTTGGGATGACTACAGTCAAATCTAACAATCAGAGGTTTTTGTAAGATAAGATTCTGATATGATTATGAGAGTTCTGCCCTTTCTCACCTTTAGGACCACATGGGCCTTGTTCTCCATTCAGGCCAGGATGTCCAAATTGACCAGTTGAGCCAGTTTCTCCAGGAGGACCCTTTGGAGGTGATATGAGTTCAGGATCTAAGGTGTCACCCTTTTCCCCTTTTGGTCCATGATCTCCAGGAGATCCAGGAAGTCCTGGAGATCCACAGTGACCAGGAACACCCTTACAACCTCGAGGGCCAGGTATTCCCAACAAACCACTATCGCCTCTCATACCTGATCACACAAATTCACAGACGTGTTATCTAAGTGAGCATGACATAAAAAATACACAACAGCTCTGTAGTACCCAGTGTGTTTCCATCCAAAAGTTTCTATCTGTTGACATTCAGTTTTTTCAGCCCTCAGAATTACCACAATGACCCTTTACCTTCATGTGGGGAGCACAAAAACCGAGCTATGCATTAATCTCTGTGTAATGACACCTTTTCACTCAGAGCTGCATGTGGATGTTTAAGCCACTGTTGTCTGTTCAGTCTTTCAAGTTCTTTCGTAATATGATGCTGTGTTTTGGATTTCAGTTTAAACTTGTAGCTTAACCACGGGCCACGATTTTTTAGGGATGTCATCACTTCTGGTAAGAAATCCATTTTAAAATTATTTTATTTTATTTTAGTTTAAAGGACCATTACCTTAAAATTATGTTTGTCTCTGTCACGGCTGCACAGCAGTCGTGTGGTGAATTGAGAAAAGGATCCAAGATGCAGGCACTGACTGGGGTGCGAGTGAAAATTTATTTGCAGAGGTGATAAAGTGACAAAACAGGAAGAGCAGAGCGGGGAGTAAACCAACCTAAACTGGGAAAACTAAAGAACAAAACTTAAACCAGACACTCACGGGAGGAGGAGCGAAATGCACAAAGAGAGATGGCAGAGAGACGCAGAATGAATACCAGGTAACAGAATAATGCAGACTGACATGGAGTTAAACAGACGACGCGACAGAGAGCAGAGGAAAACACAGGGCTTAAATACACGGGGAGTAATCAGGGAATGGGCCACAGGAGGGAGACACAGCTGGGAGCAATAAGGCTAACGAGACAGGGGAGAGGTAAAACTGAACACACTGACATGAGACATGAACTTTCAGAATAAAACAGGAAACTAACAGACACAGAGAACCAGACCGGACACTGAACTTGACAGGCAGACTCATGAGCAGACACAATAACACCATGGACAGACAGAGGGAACACAGAGAAGTGGAAGCAGGCAGGCAAAGAACAGAAACCTAACAAATGGCAAAATCACAACAGAATACACACTCGGAATGAACAAAAGCATAAGGAACACAAAACACTGAGTCCTCAGACTCAGGACCATGACAGTCTCAAACACAAGAACTATTCTAAATAACAACAGTTGTGTTGTAAAGATTTAAATAACGGTAACAGTATAACTGCCTTCTTTGTCATGGTCCTGGGTGCTTTGGCCCACCTTTTGGGCTTAATGTTTTTTGAGTTATAATGTGTTAGTTGTCTGTTATTTAGTATCAAGTTTATCTTTGTATTTGTTATTATGTTTAGTTAGATTTGAGTCCATGTTGACTGGTCGAGGTGTCTCGTCTCCTTCCTGTTTACATGTTTCCCTCCCTGTGGTTGGTTCCATGTCTCCCGTGTCTGCATGCTTGTATGTTTCTCCAGCCTGTCATGTCTAGCTCGTGTTGCCACAGTCTACATCTCACTATGTTTCCTGTTTTATTTTGACAGTCCGCGTTCCATGTTCAGTGTGTTTATTTTTGCTTCCCCTGTGTCGTCCTGTTCATTTGTGTCAGCTGTGTTTCCCATGCGTTTCCACTTCCCTTGTTACTCATCTGTGTATTTAAGTCCTCTGTCTCCATCTGTTCACTGTTGAGTTCTCTGTTTCACGTTCATGGTTCGTGTCGTCAGCACTTTCAGGTTTCATTTTTTAGTTTTTCCCAGTTTAGGTTTTGTTAGTTCTTGTTCTGTTAATGTTGTTGCTTATTTTCTTTATTGTGGCAGTTTCATCGGCCACGTCCTGTGCGTTCTGCTTTTGTGTTCACATCCCACCAGCTACCCGGCCGTAACATTCTTGGCCAAACACGATGAAGTTAGAAAGCTACATTCAGAGTTTAGGTCCTTTTCTTGGTTCTTTGTTGTAGTTTTTAAGCACAAACTGAAAAAGAGGATAAAATGCATCCACTGGTGGTTTTCTCAGCATCACAGTGTTTTAAAGTTTGAATAAAGTCTGAATTTATCATTTCAGCAGAAATGCAACACTCAGAATTTTGTTGTTGAAGGACTGACAAAAGATGACTTACAGCTCCACACCAACGAGTAGAAATGCTATGATCTCCACAAACAGTTATCAGTTGTCCCTTTGTAACCCAACCATCATCTGTCATCTAATGAAGATCACTTTTAGTTGTTTTTTTCAGTAATAGGGTCAATCAAGATATTCACTTAATAATATACCAGCTAATGTATTCCCACACCGCACACGTTCATGTAACCCACAACTGAGATCTGTCAGGTTGTCAAGTGAATTGTGACCAACAGAATAAGTGTCAGCATCATTTTTGTTGTGTTGTTTTTGTTGGACTCTAACCTTTCTGTCCTGGGTATCCAGTGCAACCTTGTGTTCCTATATGTCCTGGGCATCCTCTTGGTCCCTTTGGCCCTTGGAATCCCACGTTACCATTGTCCCCAATATCCCCACGAATTGGAGGGTTTTGACCAGGATCCCCGATCTCACCAAGACTCCCTGAAACATCAGTCCCGTGTCAGAGGTCATCCAGCATGATCTGTCACTTAAATTTAAATAAAACTGAATATTAACTAGGGCTAAGAAGCATTTTAGCCACTGAATGAGTATAATTTCATAAACTAGAAGATGTTACCTTTCAAATCTCTTACATGCATTTAGGCCGTATAAATCTTCTGTTACAAAATGCCAAAAACATGAAAATTGCTGGATAATCGTGAACCTTTCTATAACCTATTAAGAAATGTTTAGGTTATAATGACATGGCTGATTTTAAAAAGTTAGTCTCAAGTCTGACCTGGCTCTCCATCTTGGCCTGGACAGCCAGGATCTCCACAGGGCCCTTTGATAGGAGTTTTGCAGTCTGGTCCAAGTTTACCTGGAGGTCCACATTTACCTGGAGGCCCTACAATAGCACAGAGAGGCGTATAACTGACCAAGAATAAAGGATAAGGTAGGATTTTTAGATTTACATATTCAGCAATTCAGCAAGAGATCATCATATTGGTACAGACCTTTGGTTCCGACGGGGCCTTTGTATCCTGGTGGTCCAGGTTGAGATGTGCCGCAAAGACCTTGATGCCCTGGAGGACCTTTATCTCCTGGTGGACCCAAGGAACCTTCAACACCTGGAAAGCCCCGACCTGAAAAAACAGACCAAATGAAAATGTGTTATAGAATTTATAGAAAGTAATTTTAAGATCTATGAGGAGAATTAATGTCTCATAATCATTAGTAAGTTCACAATAACAACAGCTATATTCTGCTCTGCAGGTGGACCTTTGGTCAAGATCTCTAAAACAAAATCTGTACCTTTCTGAACTAAACCCAGTCAGAATTTTGAACCCCAACTCTGCCAGGATAAGTTAATTTTTTTACACAACTTTATAGATTTAATCTAATAATATACCAGACGACATTACAACAACACGAACATGCAGAACTTTTCTTAGTGTTCTTAGAAATGTGAAGCGAGAGGCTCCAGTGGCCATCATTGATCCAGAGCCCAGAGCAGGAAACACTGAAGGAAACGTGAAACTGTTGGCTAAGAATAAACAGATTTGGTGAAATTATAATTCACATTGACAGCAGCGACACCTGGTTGCCTGAACCAGAACTTACCAACAATAATATGTAATCGTGTGTAACTTTGCCAAAACAATGTAGTTTTCTCTGGCCCCCTCCCCAATCAGACCAGGAGTGACATGTTTAGCCGCATGTTCTCCTTAAATTGCTGGCTGTCTGAGTGGTGTCCCAGAAACGATGTGGGCTTCATAGATAATTGGCAAACCTTCTGGAGGAAACCTGGTCTTGTTAGGAGAGACGGCATCCATCCCACTTTGGATGGAGCAGCTCTCATTTCTAGAAATATGGACAAATTTATTAAACCCCCCAAAATATGACCATCCAGAGTTGGGACCAGGAAGCAGAGTTGCAGTCTTACACGCCTCTCTGCAGCTTCTCTCCTCCTGCTACCCCCCCAAAAACCCATCTCCATAGAGACTGTGTCAGCTTCCAAAAAGACAAAAAACAAACTAAAAACCAGAAACAAACAACTTAAACATAAACAATTACAAAGAAAGAACAATACAGTATCCACATCTGAACCAAAGAGTAACACAGTGAAAATATTAAACATTAGGTCTCTCTTTTCTAAATCCGTATCAGAAAACTATTTAATAATTGATCAAGATATTGATTTAGAAGAGCTAGCAGAGAACTGGTTACTACGGGAGGAAAATGTTACTTTAAATGAGAATAATAATAATAATAATGAGAATAATAACTGTTAAAATGCTCAACGGACCTGCCCAAGAGGAGAAGTGGCAGCAATCTTGCTCTCCAGTTTATTAACCTCCTAGTACCTGGCATCCACATATGTGGACATCACACGTAGGGTTGACTCTTAGCCTTGGTTACCCTAGCTGGAGACCAGTTTTATCCTTTGTTATCTATCATTCACCTGGGCCTTACTCAGAGTTTCTGTTGAATGCGACGCTCAGCTCAGGTAAAATAAATATTGTGGGTGATTTTAACACCCATGTAAATGTTGAAAACGACCACCTCAACAACATTTTTTATTCAGCTTGACCCAGCTGTCTTTGAATGGATCTCTAATTATAGGCTGATCTGTGATCATCTGCAGAGGAATGCTTTCATTTATGGGGGTGGGGGGTACGGGGACCATTTTAGGGAAAAAACAAAGTAATGTCACATACTGCATTATTGCATTGTAAAGAAAAATGTTCTGTGTAAAATGTTAATATATTACTTTGTTGGAGTATGAAACACACCAGTTAGTTAAATTGCAGGATTGTCTGGATTCTTCCTCTGGATGGCATTACCTCGGCCTCCAGTAACACTGTGAGGAACCTTGGAGTCATTTTTGACCAGGACATGTCCTTCAACGCACATATTAAACAAATATGTAAGACTGCTTTCTTCCATTTGTGCAACATCTCTAAAGTTAGAAATATCCTGTCTCAGAGTGACGCTGAAAAACTAGTTCATGCATTTATTACTTCCAGGCTGGACGACTGTAATTCATTATTATCAGGAAGTCCAAAAAACTCCCTGAAAAGCCTTCAGCTGATCCAAAATGCTGCAGCAAGAGTCCTGACAGGGACTAGAAAGAGAGAGCAGATTTCTCCTGTTTTGGCTTCCTGTTAAATCCAGAATTCAAAATCCTGCTCCTCACATACAAGGTCTTAAATAATCAGGCCCCATCTTATCTTAATGACCTTGTAGTACCATATCACCCTATTAGAGCACTTCGCTCTCGCTCTGCAGGCCTACTTGTTGTTCCTAGAGTATTTAAAAGTAGAATGGGAGGCAGAGCCTTCAGTTTTCAGGCCCCTCTTCTGTGGAACCAGCTTCCAGTTTGGATTCAGGAGACAGACACTATCTCTACTTTCAAGATTAGGCTTCAAACTTTCCTTTTTGCTAAAGCATATAGTTAGGGCTGGACCAGGTGACCCTGAATCCTCCCTTAGTTATGCTGCAATAGACGTAGGCTGCCGGGGATTCCCATGATGCATTGAATTTTTCCTTTCCAGTCACCTTTCTCGCTCACTATGTGTTAACAGACCTCTCTGCATTGAATCATATCTGTTATTAACCTCTGTCTCTCTTCCACAGCATGTCTTTATCCTGTCTTCCTTCTCGCACCTGAGCCTGGTTCTGCTGGAGGTTTCTTCCTGTTAAAAGGGAGTTTTTCCTTCCCACTGTTGCCAAAGTGCTGCTCATAGGGGGTCATATGATTGTTGGGTTTTCCTCTGTATGTGTTATTGTAGGGTCGACATTACTACCTTAATATAAAGACCTTGAGGCGACTGTTGTTGTGATTTGGCGCTATATAAATAAAATTGAATTGGTGTGTGTGTGTGTGTGTGTGTGTGTGTGTGTGTGTGTGTGTACCTCTGGTCCCAGTGGCCCCCTTCTCTCCTTTCAGTCCGTCCAGTCCATGAAGTCCCAGCGGTCCAGGAGGACCTGGCACCACAAAACCAAACCATCTCACACACTGTTTCTGCAGATCTGAGGGACCCACAATGTCTGTGGATATTTCTTTTTGTTTCCTCTTTTTTTGCTACAGTCAGTACAATTCGTGCAAAACTCTCTAAAATGCTGTATCTAAATTCATTGTTCTTGTGTTTTTAAAATACCTGTAGCACATTTAGAAACAAAAATGTTCTTTCTTTGCTGTTAGAAAAAGCCCGCCTAACAACCTACAGAGCCTCGTGAAACTAGCCTGATACTTATTTTTCTGCTGCAGAGGAACAGCTCGTTGGAGTTTCTATAGTGAAGAGCTGAAGGTGGCTGGAGTTTGGTGACTTCATGCTCCACATGCCTTAACCTCCTAGGACCTGGCGTCCACATATGTGGACATCACACTTTGGCTTATTTACACCAAAATATTCAATTTTGGTGTAAATAAGTTCAGATCTAACAGCTGAACACACCCGTGGTCTTTCTACAATAGACATCAAATATTGTCCCACATCTGTAGCAGAAGGTCCCATGATGGTGGCTTGCAGGTTGTTTTGCTTTCACTCTTCTGTCCAGTTCATCCCAAACCAGCTCGATAAAACAGCCCCAGACCGTCACTCTTCCTCCTCCATGCTCCATGCTACACACTGGTACCATCCTTTCACCTACTCGACAGCGTACAAAGATCCTGCGTGATGAACCAAAGATTTCATATTTGATTCATCAGTCCATAAAACCTTCTTCCAGCCTTCAGTAGTCTAATCGTGGCCCAGACAGCCTCTTTGTCTCATTCTGACGTCTGGCTTTCTTTCTGGAGCTCGTCCCGTCAAACCTGCAGCTCGAAGTCTTCTCTTCACAGCTGAAACTGAGACTTGCTCACTACGACCACTATTTCGCTTCTTGAAGCTGTTGTCCTGTGAGCCGCCGTCACACAGCTGTTAAGTCTCAGAAACGTGTGTCTGATTCATTCGTGTCTGTGGGTCTGCAGACCTCTTCCTGTCAGTTTGTTTCTGAGCCTTTGATGCTGAAGGAAACTGGACTCGCTGACACCTTGACTTTCTTTGCAGTCTCTCTGTAGGACAGACCTGCATTTCTATGATGGTCTGTCTCTCTTGTTAATTTCCTTTTTCTCACCGTTTTTGTAGCATCACACTACTTTCTGCAGTACAGTACTGTTCAGCTGATGCTGACGAGTGAATGCTACCACAGTGTGTCCAGCACTGCTTTATGCAGACAGAGGGGGCTGTAGCTGGAGTTAGTTGGTAGCATCAGCTTTCAAGACTTGATCAACCTCCATAATTCTGAAATGTACATCATTTTTCAGCTTTGGGTAACCTTCGTTTTTTTTTAACCTCTGGCAGTTCACCACTTTTCCCTTCGTACCATTTCAAGCTAAAGCTAAAGCTAAAGCTGAAGAAAGACTTGATTTACAGCTGAAATTTGATCTGAACAGTCTCTATCTCGACCTCTGAAGCGCCGAATCAGCAACCTGACGCATGTTAAAAAAACTAAAGGCTCCAGATTAACCGTCCTTTAATCCTCGTTACTTGAAATTGTAAAGTAACTGACTTTAAAGTAGGTTCTAACCTTTGAGTCCTCGGTAGCCTTCGTGTCCTGGAGGACCATCACCCCCACTTTTACCTTCAATACCTGGAGTACCTGGTTGACCCCTGGGACCTGGGGGCCCAATCACACCTGACAGAGAAAACAGTTTTAATAAGGTCATGGATAACCAATGAGTTATACACTCTTTATCACTGAAAATACATCTATGTACCTCCAGGACCGATGTTTCCATGGTGTCCTTTCTCTCCTTTGGATCCTTTCTCTCCTGAAGCCCCAGTAAAACCCAACCCTCCCGGATCTCCAGGAGATCCAGGAGGTCCTGAGAGGAAGAGAAACAGGAATTAACACCTGATTCATTCTCCTGTTTTTTCCTTACTCTGGTTACTTTTAACTCAAACATCAAACTTCACGCTGCACAGCCAGAAACAGATCATCACCTAGGTGCCCCTTGTCTCCACGAGGCCCCCTTTCTCCATTTGGACCAGGGCAACCAACAGACTCCCCTTTATTACCTGAAACACAAGCACACTCTTCACTACAGCCTGCACAACAAAGGAACACATGAAAAACATTACCATGACTGGGTGACCTTGTACCTTTGGGACCTTTACATCCTGGGGGACCAGGCTCACCAGGTTTCCCTGAGCATCCTTTGTCACCCTGCAATCGCAAAATTAACAGATCAATATTTCCTGCAACTCTTTCTGAACATTTTTTGAGCAAATCAAAGTCTTAAACTGAAAAGCTTACTGTGCACCACTTCAAGGACCACTTCAAGGCAAAGAGTGCTCTTTTTGCTAATTTCCCAAGTATTTATTGTAAACTAAATGGCCTTTTCAGTCATTTGCTACCCCAAACAATAGAGTTTAACTATAAAGTTATTTGCTGGAATGTTAGCAGTAATGTAGGCACTGTACTGGACCACAGGAGGAGAACCGAGGCCTGAGGTAAAGCTTTTGATTTACCAGATTTATCTTCACCTATGATTGTGAGCAGCTCAGAAACATAAATACGTAAACATAAAAAATCATTTAAAAACAGTTTCCTCCTGGCTGGGCTTGAATATCCTGAGTCGCAGCTGAGAGCATCCAAACATTCTGATTCTTTCATACAGAAGAAAAAGTTGCTGTAGTTGACTTTTTATCCATGTTATTATCCTCTTAGGTGACCCTGGTTGGCCCAGATGGCAGCATGGCTTGGGCCCTAAATCATCAATGTATACGAGAAACATCTGGATATCTGGTTCTTTAATAAAAAGGCGAAGGTACAAACAGCCTAAGGATGTTAACCATGACTCCCGAGGTGCAAGTACACAGCAAGTCTGATGAATGACTACAAAATGCTTTCACATGCACCACAAATGGCGATCGAGATAAAGGGCAGCTTCTGCAACTTTCTTCATCAAGCTTTTAATTTGGGTCAGTCGAGTGATGTCTTCAGCTGCCTTACTGGATCTCCAACGCTTCCGGGAAAGCCACAGTATCCTTCAAACCCCTTCAGTCCCGGGAGTCCCGCAGGCCCCTGTTTGCCACAGGGTCCAGGGGGCCCGGGGGGTCCTACAATGCCCGGGGGTCCGTCGCACCCTGGATGCCCTGGCTTGCCTGCTGCTCCCTGCATACCTTTGCTTCCTGTAGTGAAAAAAAATGTTGGAAATCAGAAAGTTCAGTGCGGACAAAGTCGATCTGTCACACAGAACCTCCAAAGCATCGTGGGAAATGAAGATTCCACGCTCTTTATTGAGATAAGTAAAGAATTAACCGATACCCAACGTGTTTTGGTTTCTGTCCATAATTTCCTCCTTCATAACAACTGCACTAAGAGTTCTTTATTAACTGGACCTCTGGACTGTTTGAGCTGACGGAGCCTTTTGGGGGATTTTTTAAATCCAATTATCCGACCAATAATATGGCTGTTGTGCACTTAATTGTACTAACCGACCATCCAAGAAGTCTGAGCTCCAGTTTTGGTGAGTGGCATCTATGTCTAACTCTAAGTCTTTCAGGTGACCTTCCACTTTCTGATCAATTAGTGCTTAATCCAGGCCACGATACTGCCGCTTGGCAACAAAGTATCATTCTGACCTCGAGGTCCAGTAAATCCAACAGTGGAGGGATGTCCTGGGTCTCCTGTCTTTCCTTTAATGCGGATGTAGTTGGTTGGTCCTGGAGGGCCTGTTGGACCTTGAAAGCCTGCAGGGGACACGCGGGAAATGTTTTAAAAAGGTGAGCTCGAATTAGCTGGATCGTCAACATCCATGTTTCCTCATAAATGACAGGAAGTCTCACTTAATGCATGTTTACAGTAATAGCAGTAATCTTTAGGAACACAGTAACAGTGCTGTGGTAGAATTGTGGCAATTGGTTGTAATGTTACTGTAAAGATATGTGGTAATGGTACTGCAGTAGCATTGTAGTGTATCACTCTGTATCAGTCTACCCTTCTGTCCTTTTGGCCCTTCGATTCCTTGACCACCATCTCGTCCGTTGAACCCTCTCTCTCCAGTCATGCCTGGATCTCCGGGGACACCAGGCTCTCCAGGGTTCCCAGGCACCCCCTCCCAGCCCCGGGGTCCAGTCAGACCTTAAACATGTCAAAATTTGTCTCGTGATCATGTTTTATTCAATAAGACTTGGAACTAGAGCCTGAGGCCATAAGCATAATATTTAGTGAGGTCATAGATCAAATGAGCAGGATCTTTACGATCTTTTTAAACCTGTGATGAAATCGTACATGTATAAAACAAGTGTCTTAATCAGTCTGTGGTTAGGATATATGTACGACTCACCTTTTGGACCACCAGTGCCCTGAAGTCCCGAGCTTCCATTGAGTCCAGGGGGGCCCTGACAACCAGGCTTTCCACGGACACCTGGAAGTCCTGATGCACCCACAGAGCCTTTGCGGCCAATTCCTTCAGAACCAACGCTGCCGATCTCCCCTTTATCCCCAAAAATACCTGAAAGTGATGACATCATAGTCAGAACTTACTGGAACTACTGTGATAAAAAACATTTGTCAAAGATAAAAAGCAAAATAACCAAAGAAACTAAAGTTAAGTGAAACCTAATAACATTAAAAGCTGCCGGGTGAATAAAGTGAGCTTGTTTACCTTGGGCTCCAATAGATCCCGGAAAGCCCGACTGGCCCATGGTACCAGGTTTTCCTGGATCACATCGGTTCGATGTGGGTCCTGAGCAGCCAGTTATACCGGGGGCTCCATCATCTCCTTTCTGACCCTTTGCTCCACGACATCCATGGAGACCACCGATGCCTGTACAAAAACAAGAAAAGATTCAAGTGTCCTTTCTTTAACTCAGCATCATCCACCAGTTGTAATTTGGGTTTTGCAAACAGCTGAAGAGTTTATACAAATGGCTGGATGCTAACTGAACCTTAACCAAAATGCACTGGTGAGCTAAAAATGCTGTTATCAAGACTGGTGCTTTTATTCTAAACATGGTAGGGATATGTTTACACGCAGTAAAACCACAGCATAGTTTATCTCGCTATCTTGTACACAGAAAATTGTGATGCAAAACAGAAAATACAAAGTAAATGGACCTCCCAGAGCACGATCTCGTGGATCAGTACAATTAGCCGGAGATGTAAATCACCTGGTAGACCATGTTGGCCGGGGTCGCCAGGCACTCCTTTGGGTCCTTGAGGGCCCCGTGTCCCTGGAAAGCCAATAGAGCCTGGGAGCCCAAAAGCAGAGTCTCCTGTTGGTCCGCTGAGACCTGCAGAGCCTCGAAGTCCCGGAGAGCCTGGTGCACATAAAGTTAAACAGTCTGGAAACAGCTCATAATGGTTTGGGTTTAAAGTCCAAACCTTCTGCCACCACAGAGGTAAGTAACAGAGTAAGGAATTGTAGATTAGGATGCTTATCACAGTCACGACTTAGACTTTACTGGGTGCAACTTAAAACGAGCACTTTTTAAAAGTTAGAAACTAGACAGAAACACGGAGCCAGCAGGACATCACTGATTTTTACAACTGATTCAATTCTGAATCACAAGTTCTCGATTCAATTAAGTTTTAACTCAGACATAAATATTATTATTAGAAAGATTTATCAGCACACATCCATGTTTCATATCTGTGTATAAACCAAAGCTGACACTGAGACTTCATCAGAGGTGTGAGCATCACAGCAGGTGTAACTGAGGATCCAACAGAGAAACATGAAGCAGGTTTTCCTGTTCTGGCTTTTTATAGCAGAAAACCTTAAAAATATTCTGCAGTCGATCAAAAACTGAAGCAAACCATGAATCAACATGTGAACATGACCTGATGAGGTTTGATTACAGACACAGCTGAGCAGTCATTTGTTTCCATTCGTTCAGTTTGAACAGCAGAGACGAGGCTTTGCTGTCAGAGGCCGACAGCACTGAACACAGCAGCAGACTGGTGGCTAATAAACAGAGAATAATGCAGGAAGCAGAGATTTGATGGTAAACTGGTCTCTGAGTGCTGAGAGAGAGAGAGCTGTGCAGGAAGTACAGCAGCCAAAGTCAGAGGGAGCTCATGAGCATGGTTATCAAACGTGAAGCGCAGTTTGATCTTCTTTTGCTGCTGGTTCAGTCAGTGTTGGTCAGAGTGACGAAACCTGCAGCTTCAGGATCTGTGAGCCGTCGACTCTCAGCGCCGACGGCGTCTGTGGACGATCCACGCTCTGCGTTTACATCTTTGTGCAGAATCCGTTTATCTGCTTCTCTTTTTAGCCGTTTTATCTGTTGTTGAAATAGTTTTGTGAGCTTCAAGATGAGATGCTGCCACTTCTGGCAAACTACATTTATATTTAAAAATCAATTCAGGATTTAATGAATTGATATTTATTCACCTTATTCACACTAAAATCGAGAATTTGAATGGGGAAATCGATCTTTTAAACCCACTCCTACCAGTAAGCCTCTAATTTTCGGCCATTGAAGCTGTTCAAATTATTCTGCTGGTCGTTGCTGCACAGCAGTGAAAACAGAAAGGCTGGAAGAGTTCCTTCTGGTCGGGGCAGATTTCTGAAGGAATTTCTGACATCTCTGTGAATTCGTTTGCTTCCCAGAGTTTTGTAAACTAACCTTGTAGAAGGTACGTAGAAGTTCATCCTAGAGTTAATTGGGAATTTAAGTTGATTGAGGAACCAGGCCCTGTTGAGAATGATGAGGTTTATCTCTTTTCCTGCGGAACAAACTCATTCGGCTTCCAGAATATGCCATGTGGTTCCCAGTGAAAACTGACTATTAACGCTCAGGATACTTTCTGGAGATCCTCCACAGCCAGGCGAACAAAGTTCAAGATCACAGTTGGATGTGAAACAAGCTGCTCCAGAATTCATTGGTATCCAGACCAGCCAGAGCATCAACCAGATCTGGTTTGTGCTGATGCATTGTGGAACTTACCTGGATCTCCATCATAATTGAAGCCTTCAGGTCCTTCATCTCCATAATCTCCAGTGACACCCTGAGGTCCTACAGGAGGAGGAGGGGAAATAATTAAAGGTAACTCTTCTGCTCATGTAACCTACAGGCGAAGATACAGAAGCGGAAGGTTTGCTTGGGTACCTTGTTTCCCAGGTATTCCAGGAAGTCCATCCTTCCCATTGTCTCCTTTAGGTCCATCTGACCCAATGCCACCAGGAAAACCTGGAGAACCCTGGGAACCTGTGTAGCCTGAAAGGTGAGAGAGGTGAGTAGGAAGTACTGTAAACAGGCAAACATAAAGATGTTACAGATCAAATTTACCTGCACTTCCAGGGTCTCCCTTCTCTCCAGGGGCACCTGGTCTTATGGGTCTAAAGGGTGGAGCGTCACCTGGAGGAAGAGGAGGGTTAAGTAGACACCAGTTAGAAGGTTTTGGCTAAAAAAGTTAATGAAAGTGTTCCTATGAACTTCACAAGTACTCAGTGCTGAAGAAAACCCTCAACTCATTTATATTTAATTGTATTTTCAGATTAAGTTTGGTTTTCTCCAAAATATTGAGTTCAGGCCGTCACCGTAAACACCCACAGGTTTCAAGTTGACTCCTTTTTATTTCATTTCTGCCTGTTTGGAAAACCTAAATGGAAAAACAAGAGGGGCGAGAGGCAGGGTACACCCTGGACAGGTCACCAGCCTGACACAGGACAAACACACTTACAGGTAATTTAGATTCACCAGTTAACCTAACCTAACTAACTGCGTGTCGGAGAACCCGGAAAGAACCCACACAGACGCAGGGAGAGCATGCAAAGTCCACACAGACCAGGTCAGAGTCAGGGGGTGGAACCAACACGCCACCGTGCTGCCCTGGAAACACGTTCAATAGAATAATTCAAAAGCAGAAATGTCTGAAACTTCAATCTAGTTTCCTAAATTTGCCTGTATCAAGTGTTTTATTCTAAAACAAAACCAATCTCAAACCCTCAACCAGGGGTGTCCAACTCCAGGCCTCGAGGGCCGGTGTCCTGCAGGTTCTAGATCTCACCCTGCATTAGCACATCTAAATCAAATGATTAGTTCATTTCCAGGCCTCTGGAGAACTTCAAGATATGTTGAGGAGGTCATTTGGCCATTTAAATCAGCTGTGATGGATCAAGGACACATCCTGCCCCACCCCTGCCCTAAACGATGAGTCACAGATGACCAACGGATGTTACGTTATCATCCTGTTTGAGAAACATACTCTACTCAAACCCGGACTTAGACCTTAAAAGGAGTCAGCACTGACAGATGTTAAGAGGACAGGTGTTATAAATGTTCAGGTCAGTCCTATGAAAACAGAACCGTATATATGGATTCAGCTGCAAAACTCTGGTAAAATCCACAGAAAGTGAGAACCAAACGTTTTTCGTAACAACGATTCTTACCTTTAACCCCCTTTAACCCCGGGGGGCCACAGGATCCAGTAGGTCCTGGATCCCCAAGGAGTCCACGTTCTCCCACAGCTCCATCTGCATCTGGTCCTCTGGGACCTGGAGGTCCTAAATATCCCTTTAACCCTGTAGTTCCTCTGAGGCCCCTTTCTCCAGGGAAGCTGAAAAAACTCTCCCCCTAAGAACAGACAAATTGAGGTCAAGAGACAGAACAGCATGACTGATGGCAGGACAACTGCAAAACAGGGACATTCTGATTATCTCACTGTTTGTCATCCACATTTCTCAGCGCTCAACTTTAAGTTATAAACAGATTCATGGATATAACAGATGTGGTGTCAGTGTGTTTTCTGGCATACAGTTGTGATCATTGTCCCGTTGATGCCCCAGTTTGGTCCAAGCTTCAGCTTCGGGATAGATGGCCTCACATTTGACTCTAGACTACGTTGGTATACAGAGGAGCTCATAGTCCACTTAGTCCACAGGCTTTCTCCTGTAAACTCTTCCAAACAAGCCAAACTTGTTCAGTCTTTTTCCATCTGTGCTGTCATGAACTTTAAAATTGAAAACGAGGCCTGTAGTGTCTCAGAATGTGAGGCAAAGCTCTTAGGTTTCTGTCGTTTCTTTGAGCATCGAATGGTCCGATCTTGGGATGAACTTGCTGGAACATCCATCACTGAGAAAATTGTCTTAATGTTTCCCTCTTGTAAATAATCTTTCTCACTGCAGAATGATGGACTTGTTTGAAAATAGCTGTATAACCTCTCCTAGGTTGGAGCAACAGTTTAGTCTGTAAGATCACTGCTGACGTCTTTCCTTTGCTTTCTGTTAACGCACACCTGAATGCTTCGGACTAGCTGCTAGAAGATTCTGCTTTTATAACGATGCTCACGATTGGTAAGTATCAGTTAACCGGTGCGTTTGATCAGCAGCACCTGGCTGCCATTTACTTCTCTTAATTCCTATAAAAGCAACAAGGATCCACTTAATTTGTCACAGGACTGCAATCAGGAAACATGTTCTTAAACTGACCATCGGAGGATTCTGATAAACATTCGTTCAAAAGGAAAAGCGGCGCAGACATGATCAGTGAGCTGTAATGTGAACATCATCTCATTACATCTGAAACAGAAACTACTTGCTGAGAAACTCTTTCACATTATTGCTTCTCATATTTCGCTCTTTCCCGTCTTGAACAACATCTTCCAATCCTCATTCCTCCTATCTTCTAACCCGACTGACCTGGAAACCGGGATTTCCAGGGACCCCTGAGGGCCCAGTCTGTCCTCTTCTTCCTGGGAACCCTTGTCTGCCTGCAGGGCCCCGCTGTCCCTTGTTTCCCTTCTCACCTGGAGACAGGAGCAACATTCACAGGAGGTTATGTTGATGTTACTGTCAATAATAAGTGTGCTGGGAGACAGCTGCACAGACTGGGACTCACCTTCGATATCCTCCACTGTTAAATCTCCTTTCTGTCCTTTAAAGCCTTTGACACCCGGCAATCCGGCCCGACCCTGTAAACAAAGCAATCAGTCAAATAAACAGAGCAGTGGTGGCTGCTCAGATGACCTCTGACCTTGTTGCTCAGTTGCTTTACCTGCTCACCAGTCTCTCCTGTGTCTCCGGGAACACCGTACTCTCCCCGAGGACCTGTGGGTCCAGAGGATCCTTGGAAGCCTGGAAATCCCAAGTCACCCTTAGGGCCAGGTGCACCTCTTAGTACAAGAGGAAGGCCACAAGAACAGCTGCCACAACTACCTAAAACACAGAAATTAGGGTTCGATCGATCTCTAACCCTTATTGAGCACTTCCAGCAAACATTAGCAAAACGATCTGATTGATTAATAACGTCACTACGACTGGCTGTCCGGGCAACATGGACTCTACTTAAGGCCAACATAGGATGTCTTCGCTATAGACAGTATAACAGACGGACACAGCTGAAGGTGGCGACACCTGTTACTGCAAAAGACTTCCAGTTGTATTGAAGTGTATGGGAAAAGTGCCCTCTGCCCCCTCGCTTTGAAGACGTTAGTACACATTTCCAAACTCACTCTTGAGGTCATTTTGAACAAAACATTAAGTCTGTTTTTATAAATTATGCTCATTCTTAGAATAAGAGAGGAAGGTTATTTAGGAGCATGCTCATTGGTTAATACCTCAGTCACAATTTGTTAGCCACAGCGTGCGGTTTCACAATCAGTCAGTCAGCCACAGATCGATAGATCAATCAGAATACGACGAGTGCTGGAGACCGTGAAGTCCTCAGCTGAAGTCTTAACCCTTTAAGACCTACCATAGAACCAAGTCCGCCAGAGCTTATATTATATTTTTACATGCTGTAGCGAAATTTCTGGGAGCATTTCAAGTTGCTATACATCAATACAAGCATTACAGTCTATATTTTAATAATATGTATGCATTAAGTGCATAGTAATTACATAAATTTCAAAAAAGTGCAATAAACTACAGAAAAATTGAAAATCGTTTTTGTTTTGTTAACATATATGTCTACTGTAAATACAAAAAAGTTGCACAAAATAGTTTCCCACCACAGGAAATTTATTTTGAGTGTCTTCATAGTTTTATTTTTGAAATACACCAATTTTTATATACTGCAGGAAAAACGAAAATAAATATTATACTGCAAATTTGCAAAAAAACAGCATGTGCATCAAAATAAACTATTTCCAGCAGTGCAATATGAGTCCTCAGCATCCCAGAAACGACACAGAAAGTCATAAAGTCAAAGATAACTTTTAAAAACACCAGTATAGGCTCATGAGGCCCTGATGGTAAAAAGAAACGACATTTCCGCAAAAATGACGTCACTTCCGGTTTCGGGCAGGTCATGGCGGACGTCGCCAATGTAGGAAGTGTTACGAACAGCTGATCGGATCGGCAAAGCGTGTTTCTGGAATATTATGTTTTTGTTGCTGCAAGTGCTTTTTATGCAGTTTTTGCAAAGCTTTATGTGGAAGGAAACCGTGACCGAGGACAAGCTGATGGCATAAGATGTAAGTACAACTCCTCCGGTTTCATATGCAAAGAAAATTATTGCGCTAACTTACATGGTTGCAGAGCTACTGGGATTTAAAAGTAGTTGCGCAAAATGGAGCGTGCCCGCTCTGACCGGCTTTAAAGGGTTAACACACCAGTGGGTGACATCTCAAAGCTAAATCTACGTACCGTCTAAGGCTTCACAGCAACAACATGAGTGAGGAAGCAAGTTAAGGTTATGCTCTTCATAGCTGGAAATGGTTAGCTGGTAAGTTAGCATTAGCCAGAAGTTTCATCCAATAAAACTTATCTGGATAAAGTACAATGAGAACCTAAAGGAAACAGCTAGTGATGACTTTAGCATGGTGATGATACCTTTGGTTTCTGGCATTAAAAGGTCAGATTGCCTTTTTTAAATTACTTCGTCAGTTGATGTTTATAAAATGACCGCTGCACGATTCACGTAGCATAATGTGGACAGGGGTGTTGGTACCGTAACAAAACTGTTGACTGATCGTGGGACAAAAGCCAAAAGCATTGTTCATCTTTTTAATCTCTTCTTTCCCCATTTAGCAAACGCAAACTGTGGTAATGTGACGTGGCCTGAGTGTGCACATATTTCACATTAAGGTTAAAAGCAGCTCATCAGTCTTCCACCCTCTAAACCTTTAACTGGTGTAAAAGTCACAATTTCAGTCAATGTCTCCAACAACTGACCTTTAATTCCCAGTGAGCCCTGAAACCCCGTGGGTCCGAGCACACCTGGGTCCCCACGTGGTCCTGAGGCTCCAGGGAGACAGTAGGTACCTTTAAAGACAAACAGGAAGTCAGATTATTGAGAAAAAAAATCAACTGGGACAGTGACACATCCCATACCTGCTGTTAATATCTGCAGTCTGACCCTGCAGGCACCTACAGGTGTACAACACTAAGAGACAAACACTGTTGTCTGGTACCTGGAACACCTTGCTGTCCTTTATGTCCTCTGAATCCACGGCGCCCTGGTTTTCCAGGTTCTCCAGGTGTGGGTTTCTCTGTAGAGATCTGACCTGGATCTCCTCTGACCCCCTTGCATCCTGGAACTCCCTTCTGACCTACAACTCCCGGCAGTCCTGAAGAAAACAACAAAAACTATCATACTACCTTAAACATGAGCAGAAAACATCCTTCTTACCACAGCACCGCTATGCTGCCTCTAATCAAGTTCATACCACCTTAAATCTAACCATGACACTTGAATCACCGTAGCTCAACTTTAAGATTCATTCAAGATTCAAGAGTCGAGGTCTTTATTGTCCAGTATATGCAGTGTACAGCGCACCGAAATGCCGTTTCACCCCAAGCCCCCCATGGTGCATTTATAAGAATATAAAAAATCTCCAGGAGATATAAAACTAGAAGAAGTGGATTGTGCAGAGGGTATTGAATACCAGCTTCAAGTTACGAGTCAGAGTATTGTGGACGAGACAGGATGAAGACATGTGCATTATGTAGATGTGTTCAGCAACTGAAATTAACAAGAAGCTGACTTCTTCAAATAATCTCACCACAGCAACCTCATACTGCCTTACATCAGGCTGCTACCACCTTAAATCTGGCCTCATGAGTCTCAGACCACCTCGCCAACTTCATCATCATTAAACCCCCCAAAGTGGTAGATAATGACCCAACGTTGTGGTCTCATCCCATTTGTAATCTGACTACACAAACTCGTAATAGCGCGTAAAATCTTAAAAAACTCTCCGATATGATTTTAAAGTTTGAGACCATTTGAACATCAGGTAGGAAGCACCACCTCACCCACCCTCTGACCCAGACTCTGCTCCTTTATCCACAGCAGGAAGCTTTCCCTTTTTTGATTTGACAGAACTTTATGCCAGACGGTTTTTCTGATGATGATTTATATCTGTCAGGAAAGATCTCCAATACTCAGTGATAGCGTATTTTTCCATCATATAAAGATGTTTCACCTGTGTCATCGCGCTGTGCTGAGATGTTTGCCAGCTCACATTGCTACAGAAACAGTAAAATATGCAGGTACTCACCAACTATTGATCTGCCAGGCGGTCCTGGGGGGCCGGGTATTCCCATCCGCCCCCTGTCTCCATTAAGGCCGTGCGGGCCGGGTGACCCGGGATCCCCAACTTGACCTAGAAGACATAAAGTAGTCATTGGACACCAGAGAAGAAGAATTGTGAAAGAGCTGATTGATTGGTGCATTGATCCATACCGGTGTACGTGATGTCTTCCTCCCGGGGGTTGCCTGGAGGCCCGGGATCTCCCCTTTCGCCCTGAGAACACACAGAACACGACAGCTTTATCTTTACTGAGGTCATTTTGTTTACATGATACTAACCAGATCATCGGGTTCACAGCTTCTAGTAACAGAACATCTACGTCTGTGAATGGGTGAAAGGTTTCAGTGCTGGTTTTTACTGCTGATCTGGCTCTGCTGGCCAGGGGGTGACCCCGTAGCGGGGAGGTCTGCAGCTGCGCGGTAGAGATCAGACGTCCGAGGTCATGGACAGATAACTGCTCAAAGTGTAGGACTTCAAGAATCTCAGAGTCCTTTTCACGATGGATGAATTTCAGTGATGCAGACGCTGCACCTGTCTGTGGACCATTTTACTGGTCTTCTGGTTAACTTCCTGCTCGTTTTGCCCTCGTTACCTTTTGCATACATTTTCCGAGCCTTCTCTCGCCCTTTGTCGTGGTGTGCTACAATGCTCTGTGCTCCTTGTTCCCTGGTTCCTAGTGTTTAGTTGGGATGGATGGGAAGCTTTGCTTTTATCCACAGTGACATAAAATATACAGGAAACAGACTGACCTTAGGACCATTTCGTCCAATCAGACCTGGGAGTCCTGAGCTTCCTTGGATTCCCTGAAAACACCAAAGAAAAACCAGACCTGATGATCCGAGGAACAGCACAGAAGTAGAAACAGGAATCTTCTGCTTTGACCAACCTTAACTCCTTTGTTCCCACGCAGACCAGGTTGTCCAGGGAGTCCCTGAAACACAGTTCGTTCAGCATCAATACCTCAAAGATTGATGACATCTCAAGTCTAATTAAAGTCTATAGTCTGATTAAAACTGCTTAATATTGATCGCACATCTTACCCTTGGTCCAGGAAGCCCCAAAATCCCCTTCTCCCCTTCCATCCCAGGTGACCCATTCAGACCCTGAGACCACAATTCAATAAAAAATATCTGATCAGTAACAGTGCTACTAAAATGATATTTGGAGATGTGGGGCACAACAACCAAGTGGGGTTTAAAAACGGCAGCTGAGTATCCTTCAAACACGAGATTACAGATGACAATTTTCAGGATGAGCGATAGTCCTGAACTCCATAAATCGGGAGAATCCTAACCTTCAAGTGAGCCTGGTGCCCAAGAATCGAACAACAAAGAGAACTTCAAGTTCCTAAATAAGATATTTAACCTACCAGCTGTCCGTCAATTCCACAGACTCCTTTAACCCCCCGGGAGCCCTGAAATATCCAACATATCCAGCGTGAGAAAACCGAGAGCAAAGCCTCCCAACAACAAGAGATATCAGAAATCAACATTTGCAACATTTGCTATTTAAAGTTTAACAGAAAACAGGAAGTCCCCTTAAATGTGCCATCTGATAGGCTGTAACAGAGTGAGGCTCCACCTACTTTGTCTCCTTTGATGTAGAGGTCTTCGGGAGGGTCAACATACTCAAAGGGCCCCGGAGGTCCCTGCAAACCCTGATCCCCCTGTGGACCACACAAACTGCTACAGCACGGCACATACTACACAGTACTGATGCGTTGCTCTTGCTGCTCTATTACTGCAGTAATTGTCAATGGTGAAGTGCAATTTATACAGTTTGCAGTGAAATGAAAACAGAAGGTAAATCAGTCAAACAGAAGAATGTGACAGAGCTCTGCCCCAAACGACTAATCTAATGTGACTTTTGCACAGCGCCATTGCCTCGCGCGACAGGCTGTTCACGAGCTGCTGATTCAGTTAAAAGAAAGGGGGCGTGGTTGTACCTCATCTCCTTTCTGTCCAGGCAGAGATCGACCTCTTTCCCCCTGAAATGCACAAACAACAAATTCTGAAATAAAAGGTCAGAAAACGCAGTCTTTCAAATTACTCTGACGGTATTCACAATGCTAGCCTCTACTACGTGCACATTACTTACGGGTGGACCTCGAGAACCCGGGCTTCCAGGTACGCCCTGCACAGACAGCAAAGACTTCATTATTGCAATTAATAAAATAATTCTTTGTTTCTCAGCTGAATTTGTAAGTTGTACAAAAAACAGTCTCCAACTTCTTGTGTAGCTTAATTTTAATGGAGAGACATAATGTAAAGCCAAAAACGTTATAACTTGAAGTTTTTGAGCCCCTGCAACACCCAGTCTGGCTCCATACAGGGAGCTGAGGCGCAGTTTTTCTAAACACGGCGTCTCTGTGGCTTTTAAACCCCAAAACACGCTGCGCCAAAAATGTGTCCACCCCAAGGATCGGGTCCCCGACACAAACAGAGTAACATAGTGTACGCGATTAAGTGCAGGATTTATACATCAGGGAAACCAAACAACCTCTGGCTACAACACAGAAGAGCCACCTCGTCAGGCCAGTGGACCTTCAATGATGAGGACGTAACATCCTGGACAGGGAAGTTTGAGCAGTGTTCATTTACTGGATGATCAAGCATGCATCAAGACTCCCATACAGGTTATATCTGTGCTTCAAAACCCCAACGTGGAACAGCAGAAACCCGAGACCAGGTCCCTTTAACTGTCCTCAACTTGAACACGTGACACCAGATTACTTTCTTCAAGCAGTAAATGTTAAGTGGTGACTCACGTCTTGGCCTTTTGGTCCTGGAGAACCCAGTGCTCCCTTCGATCCCGAGAGGCCCTGCTCACCCTGCAGACAGACAGACAGAAACCTGAAGGAGGACCACTACAAGTGAACGCTTCCTCCCTGTAAACCCGCTGGCATGTGTGTCACATGACAGTTTGTTTACTCACCCACAGACCGGGATGTCCACTGGGCCCAGCATCTCCCTGTCAAACAGAAAAGCTTTGATTAATAAGCCAAATCCTGATCCTAACCTGCAGCAGTACAAGTGTACTTACAGTCACTCCAGGGTTACGGATGAAATACACCGCCTGATCTCCTGGATATCCTTTCGGTCCTGGAAAACCCTGAAGAATTAAACACCACAGCGATGGTCAAATAGTACTGGACCAAAGATACAGTGGGAGGCAAAGGTTTGGGCAGCCTTGTTAATAGTCATTATTTTCCTGTATAAATCGTTGTTACAATAAAAAATATCAGTTAAATATATCATACAGGAGACACAAGTTTATTGGATTTACAGAAAGTGTGCAATAATTGTTTAAACAAAATCAGGCAGGTGCATAAATTTGGGCTCCACAAAAAAAGAGATGAAATCAATATTTAGCAGATCCGCCTTCTGCAGCCTCTAAACGCTTCCTGTGAGCTCCACTGAGAGTCTGGATTGTGGTTGAAGGTATTTTGGACGATTCCTCTTTACTAAACATCTCTCGTTCATTCAGGTTTGATGGCTTCCGAGCATCAACAGCTCTCTTTAACTCACAGCACAGGTTTCAATAATATTCAGGTCTGGGCTGAGATGAACGTTCCAGAACGTTGTACTTGTTCCTCTGCATGAAAGCTTTAGTGGATTTTGAGCAGTGTTTCGGTCGTTGTCTTGTTGAAAGATCCAGCCCCGGCGCAGCTTCAGCTTTGTCTCCGATTCTCCAGAATCTGCTGATACTGAGTGGAATCCATGTGTCCCTCAACTCTGACAGGATTCCCAGTCCCTGCACTGGCCACACAGCCCCACAGCATGATGGAACCACCACCATATTTTACTGGAGGCAGCAGGTGTTTTTCTGGGAATGCTGTGCTCTTTTTCCTCCATGGATAGCGCTCCTTGTTATGCCCAAATAACTCAGTTTTAGTTTCATCAGTCCACAGCAGCTTATTCCAGAATGAAGCTGGTTTGTCCAAATGTGCTTCAGCAAACCTCAAGCAGCTCTGTTTGTGCTGTGGGCGGAGCAAAGGCTTCCTCTGCATCACTCTCACATGCAGCATCTCCTTGTGTAAAGTGCGCCGAATGGTTCCATCTGCTGCAACATGATGTTGCAGGTCTTTGGTGCTGGTCTGTGGGTCGACTCTGACTGTTCTCACCGTCGCTTCTGTCTGTCTGAGATGTTTCTCGGTCTGACACTTCCAGCCTTAACTTGAACTGAGCCTGTGGTCTTCCATTGTCTCAATATGCTCCTAACTGTGGAGACAGACGGCTTAAATCTCTGAGGCAGCTTTCTGTGTCCTTCCCACCATGATGCTGAACAGTCTTTGTCTTCAGGTCATCTGACAGTTGTTCTGAGACCCCCGTGTTGCTACACTTCAGAGGAAATTAAAAGAGGGAAACTTAAATTGACCCCCTTAAATACTCTTTCTCATTATTGTTTTCACCTGTGCATGTAGGTCAGGGGTCACTGAGCTTACCGAGACAATTTGAGTTCCAATAATTAGTTCTGAAGGTTTGGAATCAATAAAATGACAACAGATTTATGCACCTGCCTGATTTTGTTTAAACAATTCTTGCACACTTTAAATCCAATAAACTTCATTTCACTTCTCAAACATCACTGTGTGCGTCTCCTGTATGATATATTTAACTGACAGTTTTTATTGTAACAACGATTTATACAGGAAAATAATGACTATGAACAAGGTTAACGTTTGCATCCCGCTGTACTGCAGCACACTCAACTATCCACACACAGGCTCACAGCAGTGTAAGACGAGAAAACCTCGTCCTTGTTCTCTCAGGACTCTAAAATCTGGATTCTGGAAAACTGAACGTTTCTCCAGCTCTGATTATTTTTACTGTGGCCTTTCTTGCCCTCCACAGTGAAGTGTTTGCTATCAGTGTTACTGTCATTTCTGACCAGTTCTCCGTCACGTCCTTGTTCTCCCAGAAGTCCAGCTTTCCCTTTCTCTCCTCTAGTTCCATTACATCCATCCAGACCTGGATGTCCTGGACCTCCAGCAGGTCCCGGGTGTCCCTGGACACACAAACACATAAACTGATGCCGAGAGCGGGACATCACTAGGTCACAGCTGACTGAGCTAAGAGGCTGAGAGGGGCGGGGCTTCTTACCGGAACTCCATCCAAACCTGGAAAACCAGGAACACCAAGAGATCCCTGAAACCGTAAACAACAAGCAGACGGTTAAACTGTTCTCCACACAGCTCCTCAGATACCATGTGAGGCCTAACAGAGCTCCGATTGGTCAGACAACAGAAACAGTATTTCGTCTTCAGAGGGGTGTACTACAAAGCAAACTATGTTTTCAGTTTGGATGGTCTATGTGTAAAGCTCCTCTGGTGTTGTCTCTGAGTGAAGGTGCTCAGCTGACCGAG
>NC_140539.1:39640269-39707769 GCF_057382185.1 Mchenga conophoros
GGGAACCGCCCCCCTGCTCAGGCCCTGTGTTGAAATATTCAAAGTGTTATTACTTGAGTTCAAGTTTTGCTTGAATAAATAAAGAGTTAAACTGACATTGGTCAACTGGGTCTAAGTCAATAACATAGTATTTGTTAGAATGAAAGGACTCAACCTGTTGTGTGCTTTTAGACTTGGTTTCTGTCTATTGATGCTCCGACCGCAGCACTGTTTTTATTTTCTGTTCAGACAGTGAGGAATGTAAACACAAGTCAGACAGAAAGACAAGCATCTGAGATTCTCAGGAAGCAGACAGCTGACTGTGTGTGTTTATCAGATCACGTCAGCGACAATCACGCTCCAATTTTTCCTGACCGATTCTTTCAATGAGAACAGATGTTCAGATGTTCAGATTGATGTGACAGAAAAGGGAGATTTAAACTCTAGAACAAGCCAGAGGCTCGTGTTCCAGTGCATTTACAGACACGACCTGTGTGCTCACAGTTAGACGTGTAAATAAACTTGTAACCTCTGTGACATAACTATTGAAGCAGTACAAGTGCACCTATAAAAATAATCACACCTGATCTTCATTGATCTTAATAAATCGCTCTGTGACCAACCTGTGCACCTTTTATTAAACTACGTGGTTTGAAATTGAGCTCAAATTCAAACAAAAACTATCCTGACTGCAGAGCAGCAATATGAACTTTGAGCAATGGGAACACAACCTCTGGCAAACCAGTCTCAGGTGGATTCAGAGTTTCACAGCACAGTCAGGTCCATTTAGCCAGCTACATGGTTGCTTTGGTCATTTCGCCTCTGTACACACAGGAAACTAATCAAAAACATGCAGACTTTTACACTGAAGGTCTGAAAAAAGAAGTATTGCAATATTATTTTAGGAGCTGCAGTCATTTCATACACAGCTCCCCATTCAAAGGCTCAAAAGTAATCGAGTAGTATCATGGACACAGATGATGATCATTCCCTCATTAATGCATAGAAAATGAATTCAGTTCAATTCATTTATTTATTTATGTGGCACAAAATCATAGTTGCTTCAAGGTGCTTTATACTGAAATTTAGACCCTGCAAGAAAACAAAAGATCCAATATTGTTTGATTCATGTGTTTAACTCGACTGCAGCACTTTAAATGAGTTAGACGGACGTCAGTCTAATTAATGCGTTTACGTCAATAAACTTTAGAAACACATTTTTTTCCTTAATAAACTTTAATTCCACTCAAAATAAACTGCTGGAATTTCAGGACCACGGACAGCGACTGAGGATTTCACGGTGATTGGTGCTCCAACAGGTGAGTGGAGGATGTGGTGCTGCCCTCAGACGCCTCACTGACAGGCCCTCACGCCAGACTCTTAAACACGTGTTTGTCAGGTTACATGTGCTCTTAAAGCCTCGGACTCACAGTCTCTGTGCCTGTTTGAGAAAATAGGGTTGATGCTATCGGCTCTATGATTGGCCGATTCTTGGACTTGACCAATAGCTGCTCTTCTACAGTGTAGCGCTGAGTGTGCATAAATCCACTCATGTAAGCTACTTTGTTGTTATTTATAACAGATATTAGGGAACATGTGCAGATGAATAGCCGTACTTGTATATATTGTCAGGGTTGCATAGTAACCAGCACAAGGTCGTGAAAACAATCTGTACATGTTTCAAGAATATTAATGTTTCAATATTCCATAAATACTGTTTATGTACATGTGTTCAGTAAAATAACAGAGTATCTGTGATATTGTAACTTGGTCCTGCTTTAAATTAATTTTTTTGTATTTCGGGCTTTTTATGGTCCTCGCTGTCCTCTAGTTACAAACACAAGCGGTCAACTGCACGCTGCAGTTTGCTTTTCTGTTTTCTAATTTGTGATTTTTATTGACAGGACGAATACAACCAGAACATAAATAAGACTGAAAGGCGACCTCACAAACAATACGCACAAACCAAATAGACTGAATAATACTTCTGTCACTGCTACCTGAGCCAACGCTGCGACCTTCTGGATTTCTTCCTTGACAAAATGAACACAGTTCGACACCATTCAGTCAAATCGCCTTTAGCTAGTTTCATACCCAGCTGTCTGATTGTTTTTCACCTCACTGTCCTCATATGGCATCACTTTGGCTTCACTCTTTGAAGAAGCCTTGAATGTCGAGTTTTCTTCATTTATGAAAGCCAGTGACACAAATCAGTCGCACAGCGCATGTCATAAAGACAAAAAGACCCGGATGTCCTGGTTTTCTGTCCTGCAGACAGAACAGACGTTACCATCCTGGACACCTTGGACGGCACAGGCTAGTATTTACACTCTGACATGCTTTCATTCATCTTCTTCTAGCTGCTGCCTTTACAGGTCACCATGTCCCAGAATCCCCCTCTGTCACACCAACCCTCTTCACCACATCCATCAATCTTCTCTTTTCCTGCTGCCTGGCAGGTCTATCATATGCACATGTGCAAACGATCTCAGGCTCTCCGACTCCCCTTCATAGACCCAGTGAACATCTGAACAGCTTCAGCTCTGTAACTTCAGCTCAGTCCCTTGCTTTGTTGACCCTCTGCTCCTTCGTCTTTGCCTCTCCTTCTGTCTCCGTCTCATTCAGACACATGTATTCCGTCTTCTTTCGTTCCTCTTCTCTGCAGGATCTCCTCCAACTGCTCTCTGCTCTCACTACAGATCACAGTGTCATCTGCAAACATAGTCCACGGATTCTGAACTTACTGGTCGACCCATCTGTCCCTCACGCCTCGCCTCTGTCCTCATACTGCAGCACCCTCATATACTTCCTAATGCAGTAGCACAGTTCCTCTCTCAGCAACCAATCACCTGCTTTCTCTGATCTTTCTCTGATCCAAAAAGACACGGTGACACTCCTTCAGTTTGCAGCAGATGGCCCCGCCCCTCCCTGAGCCTGGTTCTGCTGGAGGTTTCTTCCTGTTAAAAGGGAGTTTTTCCTTCCCACTGTTGCCAAAGTGCTGCTCATAGGGGGTCATGTGATTGTTGGGTTTTCCTCTGTATGTGTTATTGTAGGGTCGACATTACAATATGAAGCACCTTGAGGCGACTGTTGTTTGGTGCTGTGTAAATAAACATACTGCCCTCCTGCATGTCTCTCCTTAACACCACACCTACACAACAGCTTTTCATCAGCCCTGTTCACCTGTCCATTGAAATCACCCCCAACCCCACCTCCACTACCACCACTCTCTACCACTTTGACCAACTTCCTCCCCAATGTCTCTGTCTTCTACCTGATCTCCAACCTGTGGGGCATACACACTGATGACATCCAGCATTGACCCTTCAATTCACAGCTTCAAACCCACGATCTCGTCTGACACTTTCTCCACGACACTATTCGCTGTGGGATCAATAAAGTGTCTGTCTATTCACAGACTCCTGTCCTCCTGTGAAATCCCATGCAGAAATCCTACAAACACCCCCGATGTTTGATTGCACTTCGTACTGAAAGATTAAACACAAATGCACTGATGTGGCTGTGCTCTGAGGGGTCATCGGGCAGAACAGTAGGACCTGATCCAGGATGTTCGCTCTTCACACATCCCACACCGAGTGTCCCTGTTGATGTAGTCAGTGTGTTTTTTTTTTCCTCTGTGGGCCCCAGACAGCGAGTTTCTCAGCAGGCAGCAGTGTTTGTGTTAGCAGCCGCATTCCTGCAGCGTTGTGTAAACTAGGTTATCAGTGAGGCGTGGCTATCAGCAGGAATGTGACTGCTATCACTTTATCTGCTGTCAGGACTGAACGTCTCCCAAACCATCGTCCTTCCATCCACCTCCATTTATGCTGCACTATCACTACTTACGCTGTCATGACTCTCTGCACTCAAATCACCTCTTCATCAGCACTCCAGCTGTACTCAAACCAGCTTCCAGCATCTTCCATTAATCACCATCCCTCTGTCTGGGGTACCGAGATGAAGGGACTGACTGGCTGACCAGAAATCCCAGCCGCTGATTGGCCGGTGCTGCTGCTGTTCCCAGACAGACTGAACCTGGTGACCTCAACGTGACAGGCAGGGTAAAGAAAACAGTCTCCATCTCTACAACATCTGAGGATCCAGGTCTGATCCCTGAGGGACTCCAGAGGACCTGAACAATCAGACCCTGAGCTCAGTCCAGTGTTGTTTACATACAGATGAGGACAAATTATTATGAAATTTAAAGTTTGTCACTTACTATTTTCTAACAGTCAGGAATTTTTAAATGTCGCATTTCTAAAGAAGCTCGTTGCCAACTGGGCAACATGCCTCGTTTCTATTTGCATACAATTACAGAAGTATGGACATATAAAGTTACACGGTACAAAACAACTTCAGACTGATGTGCACACAGCTGTGCCATCAACATCCAAAACAGGCATTGCTCCAGGTGAAGAACGACGTCCAGAAAACCAAAGTGAACGTCACTGAGCCCTGACTTCAATCCCACTGAAAATCTGTGCGGTGAACTGAAGCCCGAGGTCTATGCAGGAAAACCATCGAGTCCGGACAGCTGCTAAAGAACAATTAGCTGGGATTGTTCAGGAGACGTGAGACTTGTTAAAGCTGCAGCGACCGCTGCCTGTCATTTACTGCACGAAACACAAATGACTGTTAGCTTCATGGGGCTATGCACCCCTCAGGGTCAGATGGCCCATCTCGTCTTCAGCCTGCAGACCATGTGTGAAGGATCCACCAAACACCTGACGCTGTTAGCGTCCTGCCAGGTCATTGGGTTTAGATAATATTCCCTCTTTTTAATAATAATAATAATAATAATAATAATAATAATAATAATAATAATAATAATGGATTGGATTTATCTCCTCCTTGAATCGCTACCTTATCGTGGTGGAGGGGTTTGTGTGTCACAGGGATCCCAGGGGCTATGTTGTCTGGGGGCTTTTGCCCCCTGGTAGGGTCTCCCATGGCAAATTGGCCCTGGGTGAGGGACCAGACAAAGAGCGATTCATAAGACCCTTATGAAAAGGACACCGAGGGAACAGTTTACCCTGCCCGGGATAGGGTTACCGGGGCCTCGCCCTGGAGCCAGGCCCGGGGAGGGTGCCCGAGGGCGAGCGTCTGGTGGCCGGGCCTTAGTCCATGGGGCCCGGCCGGGCACAGCCCGAAGAGGAGACATGGGCCCATCCTCCCGCAGGCCCACCACCCGCAGGAGGCGCCATAGGGGTCGGGTGCATTGTGTGCTGGGTGGCGGCCAGGAGCGGAGGCCCTGGCGGACTGACCCCCGGCTGCCAAGACTGGCAATAGGGACATGGAATGTCACCTCTCTGGTGGGGAAGGAGCCTGAGTTAGTGCGTGAGGTTGAGAGGTACCGGCTAGATATAGTCGGGCTCACCTCTACACATGGCTTGGGCTCTGGAACCAGTCTCCTGGAGAGGGGCTGGACTCTGTCTCAGTCTGGAGTTGCCCTTGGTGAGAGGCGGCGGGCTGGGGTGGGTATCCTAATATCCCCTCGGCTTGCTGCCGGTACGTTGGGGTTTTTCCCAGTGGATGAGAGGGTTTGTTCCCTGCGCCTTAGGGTCGGGGAACGGGTCCTGACTGTCATCTGCGCTTATGCGCCGAATGGCAGTTCAGAGTACCCAGCCTTCTTAGAGTCCCTGGGGGGGGGGGGGGGGGTGCTGGAGGGTGCTCCACCTGGAGACTCTGTTGTCCTGCTGGGAGACTTCAATGCTCACGTGGGTAACGACAGCGAGACCTGGAGGGGCGTGATTGGGAGGAACGGCCTCCCTGATCTGAACCCGAGCGGTGCTCTGTTATTGGACTTCTGTGCTAATCACAGTTTGGCCATAACGAACACCCTGTTCGAACATAAGAGTGTCCATAAGTGCACGTGGCACCAGGACGCTCTAGGCCGTAGGTCGATGATCGATTTTGTAATCGTATCACCAGACCTGCGACCATATGTTCTGGACACTCGGGTAAAGAGAGGGGCTGAGCTGTCAACTGATCACCACCTGGTGGTGAGTTGGATCAGGTGGCGGGGGAAGACGCTGGACAGACCTGGTGCACCTAAACGCGTAGTGAGGGTGTGCTGGGAACGTCTAGCAGAGGCCCCAGTCCGCGAGATCTTCAACGCACACCTCCGGCAGAGCTTCAACAGCATTCCGAGGGAGACTGGGGACATTGAGTCCGAATGGACCATGTTCAGCGTCTCCATTGCCGAAGCTGCTGCATTGAGCTGCGGCCGCAAGGTGGTTGGTGCCTGCCGTGGTGGTAATCCCCGAACCAAATGGTGGACACCAGAGGTGAAGGGAGCCACTAGGCTGAAGAAGGAGTCCTATCGGGCTTGGTTAGCCTGTGGGACTCCGGAGGCAGCCGACAGGTATCGACAGGCCAAGCGGAATGCGGCTCGGGCAGTGGCTGAAGCAAAAACTCGGGTGTGGGAGGAGTTCGGAGAGGCCATGGAAAAAGACTTTCGGACTGCCTCGAAGAGATTCTGGCAAACCGTCAGACGTCTCAGGAGGGGAAAGCGGTGCTCTACCTGCACTGTGTATAGTGCTGGCGGAGCGCTGCTGACGTTGACTGAGAAAATTGTCAGGCGGTGGAAGGAATACTTCGAGGACCTCCTTAATCCCACTGACACGTCTTCCGAGGAGGAAGCAGAGTCTGGGGATGAGGGGAATGACCCGCCAATTTCCGGGGGCGAGGTCACTGAGGCAGTTAAACAACTCCTTGGTGGCAGAGCCCCTGGTGTTGATGAGGTCCGCCCCGAGTTCCTGAAGGCTCTGGACGTTGTAGGGCTGTCCTGGTTGACACGCCTCTGCAATGTTGCGTGGAGATCAGGGGCAGTACCTGTGGACTGGCAGACCGGGGTGGTGGTCCCCATCTTTAAGAAAGGGGACCGGAGGGTGTGTTCCAACTACAGGGGGATCACACTCCTCAGCCTCCCTGGGAAAGTCTATGCCAGGGTGCTGGAAAGGAGAGTTCGTCCGTTAGTCGAACCTCGGATACAGGAGGAACAATGCGGTTTCCGTCCTGGTCGCGGAACACTGGACCAGCTCTTTATCCTCTCCAGGATACTTGAGGGTGCATGGGAGTTTGCCCAACCAGTCTACATGTGTTTTGTGGACTTGGAGAAGGCATTCGACCGTGTCCCTCGGGGTGTCCTGTGGGAGGTGTTGCGGGAATATGGGGTGTCTGGCCCATTGCTACGGGCCATTCGATCCCTATACAACCGTTGCAAGAGCTTGGTTCGCATTGCCGGCAATAAGTCGGACTCGTTCCCGGTGGGTGATGGGCTCCGCCAGGGCTGCCCTTTGTCACCGGTTCTGTTCATAATTTTTATGGACAGGATTTCTAGGCGCAGCCAAGTGGCGGAGGGCTTTCGCTTTGGTGGCCTCAGAATCTCATCTCTGATTTTTGCAGATGATGTGGTTCTGTTGGCTTCATTGGGTGAGGGCCTCCAGCTCGCACTGGAACGGTTCGCAGCCGAGTGTGAAGCAGCGGGAATGAGGATCAGCACCTCCAAATCTGAGGCCATGGTTCTCAGCCGGAAAAGGGTGGAGTGCCCACTCCGGGTCGGGGATGAGTTCCTGCCCCAAGTGGAGGAGTTCAAGTATCTCGGGGTCTTGTTCGCGAGTGATGGGAGAAGGGAGCCGGAGATCGACAGACGGATTGGGGCTGCAGCTGCAGTAATGCGGACGCTGCACCGGTCCATCGTGGTGAAGAGGGAGCTGAGTGTAAAAGCAAAGCTCTCAATTTACCGGTCGGTCTACGTCCCTACCCTCACCTATGGCCACGAGCTGTGGGTAGTGACCGAAAGAACGAAATCGCGGATACAAGCGGCAGAAATGAGCTTCCTCCGAAGGGTGGCTGGCCTCTCCCTTAGAGATAGGGTGAGAAGTTCGGCCATCCGGGAGGGGCTCAGAGTAGAGCCGCTGCTGCTCCACATCGAAAGGAGCCAGCTGAGGTGGTTCGGGCATCTGACAAGGATGCCCCCTGGGCGCCTCCTGGGTGAGGTGTTCCAGGCATGTCCCACCGGGAGGAGGCCCCGGGGCAGACCCAGGACACGCTGGAGAGATTATATCTCTCGGCTGGCCTGGGAACGCCTTGGTATTCCCCCGGATAAGCTGGAGGAGGTGGCTGGGGAGAGGGAGGTCTGGGCCTCTTTGCTTAGGCTGCTGCCCCCGCGACCCGGCCCCGGACAAAGCGGATGAGGATGGATGGATGGATGGATGGATTGGATTTATATAGCGCTTTTCAAGGCACCCAAAGCGCTTTACAATGCCACTATTCATTCACTCTCACATCCACACACTGGTGGAGGCAGCTACAGTTGTAGCCACAGCTGCCCTGGGGCAGACTGACAGAAGCCAGGCTGCCATATCGCGCCATCGGCCCCTCTGGCCAACACCAGTAGGAGGTAGGGTAAAGTGTCTTGCTCAAGGACACAACGTTCGGGGACCGAACCGGCGAGCTTCCGGTTACAGATACGCTTCCGGACCCCCTGCGGAAACCCCCTGAGCCACGGGGGCGACCGTGGCTCAGGGGGTTTCCGCATGTTAAGAACACACAAACTGTAGACAAGATAACAAACCTGCTACACAGTCAGATCATCTGTCACTGGTAGATTTGCATTAAAAAGAAAAATCAGCTTGTAAAATGTAAACCATCACTTTTGTTTTCATCAGGTCTGATCCGGGGCTGCTGACTTTGTCGATCCTCTGCTTACTAATCCTACACTGAGTCCTCCAGCGAAGCCGAAACTTAACCTTCATCAGACATGATTAAACGATTCAGCGTCAGGCTGGCGGTAAACAAAACACTAACAACTGTTTCAAATCCTTCAAGGAGAAAAACATTCACTGCTTCAAAGCTGCTTTTTGTTTTTTGTCGTATCTGATGAGGACGCACCGACTCCTGGGACGCTGATATATCTGCAGTTATGTTGCTGTCAGCACCGTTTGATTGGTTTCAGTAATTTGGGATCAGCTTTGCTCTGTATCTGTGCTTTACTGTATTTCATAGATTTACATGTTACTGATGAACTATGGCAGTTTGGGTGATCGGCTGACGCTCTGATGGCGTTTTTGACTGAATGAAGCAATTGTTAAAGATAAATAAATTAATCAGGTGATTGCTCCATAATAAAAATAACTGTTGGTTGCAGAAGCACCGTTTAGTTCAGTGTTGCAGTATCGGCAGGAGTGACTATAATCAGCTGTCTGCTCAGTCAGTTTCCTGTCTCACGTTCCTCCACCTTCAGTTAGCAACATTAGCCATTATTATTGTCTGCAGTCACAGTGCAGTTAGCAAAGTGGACATGAAGCTGTTCTCCACCTGCTTAGACCCATCAGACTGCAGGACTACAGCCTCAAACACTGCCACAGTGAGCCGGCCGGGACGCCTGCTGGTAGCAAAGCACTGGAGGTAGCTAGTTTTCAAATGAATATAGACAGATTGACCATTAGTTTGTTGTCTGTGGATGACATCATTCTCTCTGACAGATGATATAACAGAAATAAAATGACCCGTCAGAGCAAAGCTCATGTGTGGACAACCCTGGAAAAAGGTAACGAGATGGAACGATGTGGGAAGAAGCTTCATTCGGGAACAGCAGCTTGTTTTAGATGTTAGTAGTTTCAGTGGATTAGCTCAGGGCAGAGAAAGTTATTCTACAGTTTCTGGTCAGCGCTGTTTAAACGGTGTTTTCATGTCTCCTGGCTCTGTGGGCGGAGCCTTAGCTAACAAAAGCAGACGGCACCAATCTGATGCCAGGTGCGACTGACTGTGATTTCACCGGCTGTTTACTGCTTGTTGACAGAAGCTTGTGTTTCTTTGGTTATTGTGAGGTAGATCGTGGTGTACAGAGAAGCTTCAGCTCCTCTGTGAGCACCAGGATGAGTCGTCACCGTTAAAGAAGTCCGATTTCAGAATCCGATTCAGAAACAAGCGAGGATGGACCGTGAGATTCGTCCTCTCTCTGAGAAGACTGTAGGACTCAGGCTTCAAGGAGAAGCCCACAGTGGAGGTGGCTGCTTGGTGGATGAACGGCGTGGGAGCTGCAGGTGGTGGCGCTGCAGCGGAGGCAGGTTGCTGGACGGGCCCCTCGGACCCCCCAGCGGAGGCAGACTAAGGCTGGACGAGCCCCCTCGGACCCTCCAGCAGGAACAGGCGGTGGAGTAAATGACTGAGGTGAGAACTGAGCAGGTGACTGAGCTGATAGGTGAGCTAAAGTCTGAGCTATGGAGAGAAGTTTAATATGTACCGACTGTTGTAAAGATGGTAGTAATGGTGGGTAAGGTGGTGGATTAGCAGTAAGCTGAGCTAGTTACCCTGAGACACCAGAACCTGAAGAAAACTGCTGGACGGGCTCACCTGAGCCTCCAGCGAGGTCAGAAAAAGGTGCAGGTACCTGCCGAACACCAGCCACTCCCACCCAAGGACAAGGTACGGGTGCCGGAGCGAACTGGTTCCCGGTCACCCTGGGAGCCGGGACAGGCACCGTCAATGGCTGGGCAGCTGCTGTCCCCACCCGAGGAGCTGGTATGGGTGCAGCGACAGGCAGAGGCTCAGCAAACACAGACTCCTCTAAAATGTTTTTCAGCTTCCTACCACCACCACGTCTAACAGTCTTAACAGTTTTCACAGTCTCAGAATTTCTAGTGTTCACATGATTGCCTTTTTCCCGCTCAGAGGGAGCAGAATGAAAACAGTCATTATAACTCACCACGGGGAGTGGCTCAGCAGAGACGGAGTGGCGACTGCGTGAACGTCGCTTTCTCCAGGAAGTGGGAGGTGGCGAACTGGGCTGCGAATCCTCCAAAAGACCGGGGTGCGATGAGGAAGCAGAGAGTTTGTGAAGCTCAGAACGTGGCAGACCCAAAAACAGAGCGAAGGACTGCAGCGGAGTGAGTCTAACGTCCGGCGTCACGTAATCTTTCTTCCTCCGCCGCTTAACCCTCTTGTCGGACTGGTAATCCAGGGGTGAAGGCGGAGGTGTAGCGACTGGAGAGAATGAGCACGTGCTCAACCTGATCGCCCAAGGCATAGGCGCCGGCTCGGCCGTAGCCATGGCAGTTTGGAGGCTGCGGGGCCCTCCCAAAGCCAAACGTGACCCATAGAAGGGTGACTGGAGCTCCCGGGCATGCTTAGCCTCCTGCCTCACGATCTCCTTGAGGAAGGCAGAAACTGCGGGTCGCCGATACCCCACGGAGTCTGCTGGGTCCATGTTCTGGTCGCGATCTTCTGTTATGTGACGGCTGTGTGCGGACAGGAAAAGGACCCAGAGTGCAGACTCCGGAGACAGACGTGAACTCAAAAAACAGCTTTAATGCTGAACTCAAAGTAACAAACTTCCAAAGTACAAACATTAACGCAGGCAGACAAAAACAAAACACACAGCATAAGTGAGGGTCGATAAGAGTAGATCACGACAATGACAAACTGAAACACAGGGCTTAAATACATAGAGGGAGCAATCAGGGAATGGACAACAGGAGGGAGACACAGCTGGGGCAAATCAGAACTAACGAGACAAGGAAGCGTAAACTGAACACACTGAGATAAGACAGAGACCTTCAAAGTAAAACAGGAAACACATAACACAGACTGAACAAAGACACAGACTCACATGCAGGCACTACAACAGAGGGAACAGAGACGTGGGACCAGGGCAGACACAGACTGGACACGGGGATATAGCGGACAGGGGAGACAGCAACTAAGGATTACACAGAGACAAACCATAAGACATGACTCTAACAAAAACCCAAAGACTAGAAATTATAAATAATATAATAAAGTCAAAAACCCTGGGTCAACGACCCAGGCATCCTAACAACCTGTAATGCATCACTGTCCCGAAGCTCCACATCAAAATTTGCATTAAATTAAAATACCAGTACCAAACAGCTAAAGGCCCAGTGGCAGCATACAGGTCGGACTCATCAGAACAACAAGCAGAGGTTTGAGAAAGCACAGTGATCATGTAAATAGACAAAAGGAAGTGAAATTATGTGAAGCTGTGTATTTCCTGCAAACAGCAGAATAAAAAAAGTCCGTCTGCACCTGGACACAGAAGCACAGCTGTGAGATCGTCATTGCACAGCTGGAGGGAAATTTAAACACTGGCTTCAAGCTCAGTGACGACAGCACAGCCCGACTATTGGCCAGGACATCTGATGATGTCATCCCACCAATGATTCATCTTTACATCATATGACAACTTCCACACCGTGGTCTGCGATTTGACCAATAAGAGCAGAGATACTTTAACCATGGAAACAAGCTAATGGACAGAAAACTTGTTTCAGCTGACGCGATTTGATGACATCACACACTAGTGAAAGACAACAAGCTGTGATTGGCTGGTGGCCAACGTTTGCTGGACCAGACTGAAAGGGCTTATAAAGGCAGAGGTGGACTCACCCCGAGAGCTGCTGGCAGGGCTTTGAGTACGATCAGGAGGCACCTGAAGGAGAGAGGACACAGGTGAAGCATGAACACAAAGGAATGATAAAAAACGTTGATCCACAGTGATGGATCAACGTTTTCACAAAGCCCCAACCAGCTTAAACAGGCAGCAGCTATTAAACTATGAAATGCACCCACACTCAGGGTTCCCACCAACACTACGAAACTGTACGGCAGGGGTGGGGAACTCCAGGCCTCGCGGGCCGGTGTTCTGCAGGTTTTAGATCTCACCCTGGGTCAACACACCTGAATCACATGATTAGTTCATTACCAGGCTTCTGGAGAACTTCAGGACATGTTGAGGAGGTCCTTTATCCATTTGAATCAGCTGTGTTGGATCAAGGACACATCTAAGACCTGCAGACACCGGCCCTTGAGGCCTGGACTTGGACACCCCTGATGTACGGTGAGACTTGGTTTATAAGCTAAGATGTAAAATGCATACTGGCACCACAGTTCGTATGAAGAAAACAGTCTATGGTTTGTAATCTATGGTTAAAAGAGGGTGATGAGGTGGAGCAAGACGTAGTGTGCTTAAACTTAATCCAGGCATCCGTACCTCGCATCTGAGCACGTGCATCACCAAAACACTCAGGCGGAGTTACAGACGTGTGTAACATGTCAGCAACTCCAATTAGCTGTGGTGAAGCCTAGCAGACAGCTAGCAGATCCAAACACCTGTGTCACCATCCACCTGTCAGCCAAAGAGGCCACGCCCCTAAACTTTAAACCTTCTTACATATTAACCAGGTGAATCCTAAAAACATTCTTCTATTGTACAGGTGTTACGAAGGAGGACATTATCCACAGAGACAAACAGTTTGTATATCAGGCTGCAATCATGTTTATTTCTGCTGTACAGTTTTAACATGGGAGTCTATGGGGACTGACTCACTGCTGCCTCTGCTGGATGTCAGACGAACTGCAGCTATTGGGACTGTAGAGTCGGTGTCTTTTGTCACTGTAACATTGTTACACGTGTTGCATGGGTTGTGCTGCTGTTTGCACGTGAACTCATCTTCATCGTAAAAGAATTTAGTGTCATGTTACCAAAGACCAGACTGTCGGCAAAAGATTCAGTCATGGAAACTTAAACTTAACAGACGTGTTCACGTGTGCGGTTTTATTTACCAGAGCAGATTGAGACCACAGGCATCAGAGCAGGAAGTCAGCAGCATATTGCCTTCAGCTCAGAGGAAGTCCCTCCTGCTACACTCTGACTCCACCTCCAGCCAGTTCTCGGCCTGTGAGGATACCCCGACGCTGTTGGTCGTCCTGCAGGAACAAAGACAAACTGAGGTTGAAGATGATGAAGGTGAAACCACACACACCTGACCAGGATCAAGCCGTCAGAATAAAAGTCGTAATAATAATAATGATGTAATATTAACCCTAACCCTCACTCCTTTCATGTGAAGCTCACATGAAGCTGGTTATTAACTTAGTGAGCTGAGAACCTGCTTTGTTAGTTTGAGTGAATCCAGACACCAGGAAGATATCCCAGGTGTGTTAAACTCACTTCCTGGTACAGGCCTCTTAGCTGTGTCTGTTTGTGAGTAACTTCCTGCTTGGACAGCCAATCAGGACTTCGAAACTTTGTGTTTGAACTGCACATGGACAGCAGCCCACGCTCCCCACAGTCATGTTCTTTAGAGGATGCTGATGCAAATAGCAGCAGCAGGTGTGTCTGGACGTCAGCCAATCAGAGAGCTGTGTCTCTATAACCTGTCAGCCTCTTATTGGCTGTTATGACTATGATGTTGTATTTGTTGCAGGTGTTAAGATAAAGTTAGAACTGAGAAGCTTCTCAGTTCTTCTTCAGGAGCTTCTGTGATGCATATTTAATGGGATGAAAGTTGCTCTAACAGCATCGTGAGCTCCATTAGCTCTTGCCTCTGAAACTGAGGGTTTCAGTAACCTCCGCCTGCAACAGCCCGACCGAACCAAGCTGCTGCAGCGCCCGCTCACAGAGCCAGACAGCAGGAACGATCCGTGTCAGTCACCGAGTTCCTGCAGGAGGCTCTTAGCTAACAGCAGCCTCGGAGCTTCGAGCTCCACGGCGTGATGCTAGCAACACGAACAGCTGTTTGTGCTGCTAGCATCAGCTGTTTGTGCTGCTAGCATCAGCTGTTTGTGCTGCTAGCATGACGAACAGCTGTTCAGTTTAAACTCTGTTCAGAAGTTTCATTCAAACGTTTCAAAAGACAAAAACTGCAAAACGAAGCAGGAGAAAAACAAAAAGTATCATCAGAAACTGAGAACGACCACAGACAGAAGGTTCACGGGACAGGGTGAACGACCAGAAAGGGAAAGGAAGCAAAGGGAGGAAGTAAACCTTCAAAGTAAAACAGGAAGTAACTAAAAGTTTGAAATGTCTTTGTGTGTGCTGCAGTTCAAAAATGAAAACTCAGACACGGAAAAAGACAAATTTACAGCTGCTTTCATTTTGCGATCATTTCTCAGCTCTTTGTATGAAACATGTGAAATAAGTAAAATCCAGCAAACTCAGAAATGATGATCATCACATGACTGCGGCGAGCCTCCCCAGCGGTGCTAACCTCAGTGATTAGCTTTGAGCACACGGGTATTTTTCAAATCACAGCCTCTTCTCTGCGTTCGAGCCTTTGTCCAGACGTAAACGATGTTTTGGATCATCGAAAACTGAGATTTTTAAAAACTCTGTTTCTGTGTTTACGTGTGGACGAGGAAAACAGAGATTTAGTCACAAAGCATCAAAGGTGTGCGACGTGTTACTGTTTCACATCATTGAATTTCTACATTGATACAGACAAAACACTGCTGCTGTTAACCTCAGTTACTGTCCCTCTGTTTACAACGACTGCTTTTATGCGCCATCTTTGTTTACGCTTTCCCTCCCAGGCTTCTAGACTTCTGATTGGCCAACATTTCTACACAGTTAGGATTATATCACCACCTGTTGCTTTGGCATTTTCTTGAGAGGGTTTCACTTTGTTTTTCAAGTTTGGGATTTAAAAAACAAAACAAAAACAGAAAATCTGTTTACAAAAATGTCCTGTACATGTGGACGTAGTGTTCCGCTGCCATCTTTTATATACAGTCTATACACAAGTCCTGTTTTTGCACATACTGTAAAACAGAAATGTGTTTTAATATTTGATGGATTGTCTTTATGGTATTTTCAGTCTGATAAATTGATCTTGTGAAAGGAACAGCATGTTTAGGGAAAGTCCAGTTCTGATTCTCCAGACCGGGTCCCTCAGGCTGAGCCCAGAACCACCACCCAGGGAAGGTGGACCTGCCACAGCCGGGGCGAAATCTGGATCAGCCCCATCGATCCCTTCACAGCTACACGTTTTAAAGCACACGAATCGGCATCTGCGCCAAATCCGCTAATTAACAATTAACGCAGAAGCACGTGGACTTTAATGCTCATAGTGCACTGCGGTTTGCTGCGTGCAGACGTAAGGAAGTATCCTCACCGAACTTCAAGTATAAATCACCACAGACTAAAAGTACTCGAGTACTTCTCCTCATTAACGTTATTTACCTGGATGACGTGCTCAGACATTCAGACTCTAATAGGCGGCTAATTAACAGCTGACTAACCATAATCAGCTGATGGTGATCGATCGGCAGCCCAATACCCAACCAAACGGTCACGTGAGTTTTCCTACCTGAAGCTGTCACTGTCCGGAGCTTCACGCGCTTTTCATGTCGCTGCAAACCTGAGCACAACTTGACAAGAGCGCACACACAGCAGACAGGTCAAGCTGCAGCGCACAGCAACAACAGCACTTCCGGCATCCTGCGCCTGCGTGCGGTGCTGCTCCGTCCAGGTGTGTAGACAGCTGCACGCTAACAGCCTGCTGACACACCTGAGCTTTCTGCTTCACTTTGATGAAATCAAATCTGTCTTAATCCTGAAATTCGCGCCAGTTAAGCTTATTTATTATTGACGTGAGCTTTCTCGTGCACAGCTCGTGCAGGAGTGCCTGCAGCTCCTCAGCTTCACCCTCAGGTGCTGCACTCGCAGCTCCTCCCCCCTCCTCACACCTGAGGCTTTCGTGGGTTTGTGAAGCACTTGTTTCAGGTCTCCAGTCTTCCAGGCGCGTTGTCCTCAAAGCTGAGAGGATGCTGCCTCTGCATCAGCTACACCTGCTCCTCCACCATCACAGGTCTCCTTCCTTTCAGCATCACCTGTTTATTCACTGTCATCAGCTAATCCTGTGTGAACGTGCTCTTTAACCGCCACCTCCTTTCTTGTTTTTGACCTTTCATCTGAGAGAAACCCTGAAATACAGTGTTTATGCTTTTCTTTTCTCACATATTAATAAAACGCGTGATTTTTGTCTGAGAGCAGAAACTTTAAAATTACAAATGTTTTCCCACCAGGAACAAACTCAACCACCACGAAGATTAATAAAAGGATGGAGCTGTGACCAGATTTCCTTCAGGGCCAAGGTTTTATTTTGAAGGTCACGGCGGAAGTCTCGTGCTGAGTGTGACTGTGTTGGCTCCTGTGTCGTCGGGCTGAGCTTCCATCCGAGAGCAGCTGCTGTGTCCGGGCTCCGGCAGGTGCGAGGACCCTCTTCTGGAGTGAAGCGGACCTGAGCACAATCCGGGACCCGAGCCGAGCCGAGCCGAGCCGTCGCGGCTGGAGGCAGCTGCCCGCCCGCCTGCATGGAGCCTCTGGCCGCCCGGAGGCGCAGGATCCTCCCGCTGCTGGTCCTCTGGAGCTGCCTGAGTGCGGCCGTGCACGGGGAGAAGGTGAGTGACCTTCACCCAGGTGACCAGGCTCACCAGCTGCTCAGTACTCTGCCGACAGACGTCACGCGATCAGAGACAGGTGTGGGTGACGTCAGAGTTTTTCCAAAGTATTTAATAACAAAAAGCCGTACTATTATGATGATGATGATGGTTATTATTGTTGTTATTATTATTATTGGTGTTGATATTATATATTTGTTATATAACCAGGTGGATTAATTTATTTATTTAAAAATCAAATCACGTGAGCAACCCTGAAGGCCACCTTTAGTTCACACACACTGAGTATTTAACCTGAGCGTCAGTCTGCGCTCACACACTGCACAGGTGTATCACACCTGCACAGATACCTGCTAATCACAGCTCAGTAACATCCAAGTAAAATCAAACTTCACCAAAGCTTTCGCTCAGCCTTCCTGGACGGTCGGTTACTATAGTAACCTCACAGCAGCCGCTTATTGGTCATTAAAATGGTCCAGAGGTCCAGTTCGGGTAAAGCCAAGCAGCTACAGACACCTGTGTCACCATCCACCTGTCAGTCAAAGAGGCCACGCCCCTAATAATGCAAACTTTAAGCTTTAATACAATCTAACCAGGTGAGTTATGGAACAGTATGTGGTTTACAGACTTATTAGTGACGTTAATTATCAATCAGTTTACTGATGATGATCAATGAGAGTTATTAAAATGACTCTCTGTCGCTCACCTGCTCAGGTACTAACAGCAACCCTGCAGGAGGTCGAGCTGCTGAAGTTTCCTTTTTCTATTTACTGCGGATATCAAAGAATCTACAAAGAATGTCAGACAGGAAATAAAAGCCGTCTGTCTGTGTGCAGTCAGACAGACGGACAGACGGGATTCTGTCTGTTGGTTTAGGACACACACACAGACACACACACACACACACACACACACACAGACACACACACACAGACACACACACACACACAGACACACACACACACACACACACAGACACACACACACACACAGACACACACACACAGACACACACACACACACACACACAGACACACACACACACACAGACACACACACAGACACACACACACTCACACACAGACACACACACTCACACACAGACACACACACACACACACACACACACACACACACAGACACACACAGACACACACACACACTCACACACAGACACACACACTCACACACACACAGACACACACAGACACACACACACACTCACACACAGACACACACACACAGACACACACACACACACACACACACTCACACACAGACACACACACACACAGACACAGACACACACTCACACACACACACAGACACACATACACACACACACACAGACACAGACAGACACACACAGACACACACACACACACACACACAGACACACATACACACAGACACAGACACACACTCAGACACACACTCACACAGACACACAGACACACATACACACAGACACAGACACACACTCAGACACACACTCACACAGACACACACAGACACACACAGACACACACACACAAACACAAACAAAGACACACACTCACACACAGACACACACACACACATACACACAGACACACACAGACACACACACACAAACACATACACACAGACACACACACACACAGACACACACACACACACACACACATACACACATACACACACAGACACACACACACAAACACATACACACAGACACACACACACACAGACACACACACACACACACACACACACAGACACACACACACAGACACACACACACACAGACACACACACACAGACACACACACACACAGACACACACACACACACACACACATACACACATACACACACAGACACACACACACAAACACATACACACAGACACACACACACACAGACACACACACACACACACACACACACAGACACACACACACAGACACACACACACACAGACACACACACACACACAGACACACACACACACATACACACAGACACACACAGACACACACACACAAACACATACACACAGACACACACACACACAGACACACAGACACACACACACACACACACACACATACACACAGACACACTCACACACACAGACACACACATACACACAGACACACACAGACACACAGACACACAGACACACACACACACACACAGACACACATACACACAGACACACACAGACACACATACACACAGACACACACAGACACACAGACACACACATACACACAGACACACACAGACACACATACACACAGACACACACAGACACACACACACAGACACACACAGACACACAGACACACACATACACACAGACACACACATACACACACAGACACACACAGACACACACAGACACACACACACAGACACACACACAGACACACACAGACACACACTCACAGTGACGTGCTGAGCCCAGAGCACCATGTGACTCTGTGGCGCTCCCTCTGTGTAGCCGTCATGGCCGTGCAGTCGCCTTCAACCACACTGAGATTCTGAGCGCGGTGCTGTTGCTGCTCTGAACTGTTGCTACAAGTTTCCTCCTAAATATTCGATGAAGCACGATGGGGTGGTGTTATTGTGTTTAAGAACATCTCAGGCAGGTGTAGTTACAAAGCGGCGCCCGAGGGCTGAGGTGCACAGTGCCGTGAACATCGGCGGCGCTCTCCTGATTCAGTAAGTGCGGCGCTGCAAACCTCCTCTGGCATCAACATCAGCTCATAAGCTGTCTGCTGGGAGCTTCATGAGCTCGGCTGGTTGAGCAGCTCCTGGAACGTCCTGGACTTGTATCCATGTAGTGCAGCAAAGACCTGGATCGTGGAGCCGTGACCAGCCACCAGTCCACCCAGATTTATTTATTCAGACAGAGATCTCGACCTCCCCCCAATGTTCAGCACAAAGTTACGCCGATGCTTCAGCTGGATCAGAAATGCTCAACAACCCTCAGCCCTGACGAGTCGTTTGTTGAATTTGGCTAATGCTAACACGAGTAACATTATTTGATTGGAAGCCAAACATCCATGTTGGCCTACTTCAGTATCACGCTGGATGTGAGCGAGCAGCAGCAGGACCGCAGCTCCCGATGCTGCAAAAAGGCTGTCAGTCACACATTAGTGTCACATGATCAGGTGTGCCCTGATATTTTGCTTTCCCACAGGTACAAAACCTTTAAAAGCCGTTGCTGTAAGGGAACAGAGAGAAACTGTGACCTGAGAACTTCCTCGGACTGTTACAGGAAGCGGGTCGTGTTAGAGTTAGCCGACAGGTTTCTCAACGTGCTTCTTTATTTTGTTTCAGACACGTGCGTCAGACATACAAAGCACCGACACGGGGCCACGTGACCTCGATATTGCTGCCACGATAAAATCACGGAGGAAAATCTTCCTGAAGCGCACAAAAAGCAGTCAGTCAGATTACCTGTGAACGTCTGTCGGTCTGCCGTGATAAGACCGTGCAGGTGGTTCGGGTTCACCTGACTCCAAATGGAAATAATCTGATATATTTTCAGACACTTAGTCTGCAGCTCTGCGTCTGATCGCGGCGCTACAGGACATTACCCACCATCCCCTGCTCCAGAACGTGTCGAGGCATCTCGTATGGAGGCAGTCTTGTAGATGTGAGACAGGAATGAAAGATAAGATGATATCGGAGCTCCCCCCTGCTGTCTGCTAGTTCGGGTTATCACAGGAAGACCACAGTTACACCTGCAGGTTACATGAAGGTGTTTGGGTTTAACCCCACAGAAATATGTCTGACTGATAAAGAATCAGGCGGGACATGCTCAGCAGAAAGACAAAGGCTTCAACCCGAGTTTAAGGTCAGGCCAGACTAAACGATGCCGAGCTGCAGGACACATGATGGAGATGTTCCTGAGTGTGTGAGTCACTCAGGAATCACTGCAGACAAATCAAGACGGTGACATCACAGGTGATGGGTTTGGCTGCGGGTGTGACGACGTCCTGAAGAACAGTCACAGCTGCACTTTATAACACAGCTGTTTACCCTGTTATTAGATTATTACCTATAAATACTCACTGAATACAAGCTGGTAACAAGAAGACACACGAGGCTGTGGCAACATTTTATGTAGTATTAGAAGTGTAACTGAAAGAAGAGATGGTTACACTGTAAGCAGTTTAAAGTACTGAGTAATTTCTGATGTTTCCCCTTTCTTACCCTGTAAGTACGCTGGAGTCGACTAACTTTGCCTAACAGTGACTGTGAAAGAAAAACCGCAGGCCGGCAGATTCTCAGGGTAGGAAACAGAGATCAGGCCTTCAAACATCGTTAACTACTCCTCTCATATCTGTGCAGGTGTGCCACTGCAGCGGGAAGGCTTTGTGTCACTGCGATGGGGTCAAAGGTCAGAAGGTGAGGTCTCCACCTGAACACACTGACACAGAACCAGGACCAGAATCAGTCTCTTGTGTTTCTGCCACATGCAATTTAAATGAAGGTGTTACTGAAGTGCATTAAGTAGGTTTAGCCGTTTTTACACTGAGGCTCACAGGTAACATGTGACCAGCAGGTGTCCAGCTGAGGGCTCTGCTCTCATGTAGGGATGGGTATCGTTTAGGTTTTATCCGATACTGGTACCAAACCGGTACTTTTGAAACGGTGCCGGTGCTTAAACGGTGCTCAAACCGGTGCTTAAAGAATGGAGAACACAAACTTTGTCCAAAAACCTCTCATGTTTAGCTGTTTTCCACTTTTTCTTTGGTCATTTTAGCCTTTTTGTCCAGGGTGAAGGGAGTATCTGCCATCAAACAAGAAGACAGCCGCATGTAGCTATGATGATGTTTGCTAGTTCACCTTACATGCATTAATGTAATAACGTGGTTAGCCTACTCAACGTAAATTACACACGAACAACATTAAGCTACTCACGCAGAGAAGAACGGCTGCTGCTGCATCATCATCCTCATCATTTCTGCTACACTGGCAGGGCTAGGGGCCAGGGCTCTGCTCTTCGGGTTTGTGGGGGATATTGCTAACTCCGGGTCCGATAACAGGCACCACACCCGCAGTAGATGTGCTCGGTGTGAGGTCTCGCAGCAAGCTCTCAAATACGGCGCATTTCTGGGCTTTTAAAAAAAACGCTATGCGTCGCCAGGTGTTTCATCAGATTCGAGGTGTTACCTCCTTTGACAGTATCACAGTATCAGCTTAAAGCACTTGTTGCTGCTGAGTTTGCATCTTTTGCTGTGAAGTACAGCCAGACTTTGACCGCTTCACCTTGGACATTTTTAATCTGTAGCTCTGCTCTAAAAGAACGTACGTACCTGGCCCCGCCTACTATCCTCGGAAACGTAAAATGATTGGCTAGAATCCAAAGTGTGTCACAGCTCAGGAAATAAAAGCACCGAAATGTGCGCTGCTTTTCGGTCTGGTTACTACCGTTTATGTCAGAACACCGGATACCGGTACCCATCCCTACACTCATGGTCTCGTGGCAGATTAACTCGAACTCAAGTCCAAACTGTTTAACCTTGAGTGACGACCAACAGACTGAAGGAGGCCGTCATTAGGCTGAAAACCTAAAAGAATCCAGTCAGAGAAACTCTGGGAAGAATGAGCGCTCTGAGCAGCGACACCAGAAGATCTGGAAGATGACAGAAGGGATGCAAAACAAAGTGCACAAGTATCCGCAGAGTTTTGCGAGGTACAGAAAAGACGGCCACGTCAGTCAGCTGATCCTGGAGCAGCCTTTCAGCCACAAACACGCTGCAGCTGCTGCAGGACCTGCAGAGCAGCTCAGGAAGCAGCGGTGATGACTGCGGGTTTAGATATAAACTTTATATACTGCATATAGATATAAAGTTTGATCTAAAGTGGCCATACACACTTACAATAAATCCACACCTGAGCACACACCTGTCATATTCAATCATTTTATGAAACTGATGCTGACCAGTCTGACGGGTCTTAGATCTACATCCCTGCTGGTTCTTGCAGCTCTGAAGTGGCTTCATTTTTCATCTTTGGTGAAGTTTTGTCTGTTGTTTCCGACCAATGAGTGCAGCTCGCTCTGTGGTTTTTGTATTCCAGCTGCGTGCCACGCCCCTTTTCAGTGTCCATGTTAGAACGACCTGCAGATAGGACACACTTGTGCATCCTCCTGCGGCCTCCTCTCTCCTCCGGATGCATTTTGGAAACCGGGACGTTCCCCATCATGGAGCGCCGATGTCAGATTCACAGAGGAGGCGTCGGCCAATCGCTGATGAATATCTTGCAGTAGCCCCTCCCTCTGATAACAGTATTGTGCGGTGGTTTTTATTATGGAGGAAAATAGAGCGGAGCTGATGGATGTGCCAGGTGATGAAGGGCTGCTGATGTGGTCTCTGATCCTCTGATGTGATCAGTTTACCAGTTCCAGCTCGGATCGGGTTGTTTTTCATGATTTTGTGATTTCGCCTGAAACAAACTTTTCAGTTTTTGCTGCTTTAAATGGCGTCAAGTCTCCGAGCTGCGGCTCACAAGAGCGTGCAGGTCGGAGCCGGGCTGCAGGGAACTCTGCGGTCCTTTGTGTCTCACGCACCTGAGACCACCCAGGTGTGAGCTCTGCGATCACGGGCGTGTTCACGAGGAGAAAGAAAGAAAGGCCGGTTCCTCTCTGCTGAGCGTGAAATGTCCCTTTGTTATTCCCGGCACCTGAGTGCCCGGAGGCCACAACCAGGATCGACTCTGCTGCTCTCTGCTGCTCTCTGCTGCCCCTCTGTGGACAGCAGGTGAGCTGACTTACCTGAACTCTCTGATTCTGTCAACAGGGTGAAAAAGGTTTCCCCGGGGAAACTGGTCTTCCTGGAAACGTTGGCTATCCTGGAAAAGAGGGCGATCAGGGCAAACTAGGAGAAAAGGTAACAGACATCTCCTCTTTCTTCTTCTTATTGTCATATCGAGTCCCTGCACAGTCCTCTTTACACTTGTTTTTATTATATTACATTTTATTACAAAGTTTCTTTTTAAATGGAAATCCCGTCATTAAACATCCAAGTTTGTAGGTTTAAAATCACATTTCAGTACGTGGTCAGTTTCACACTCGTGAAAATAAACGCTGTGTTTTAGTGTAAAACTGAGGAGGAGGTGAGAGTGAGTCTGACTCAATCACTACTTTCTGTTTGGAGCAGTCACATGACAGCTCAGTCACATGACGTGTCAGGTCCTGATGCTGCTCTGATTCCTGATCATTGACCATGTCACAGCTTTCTCACTGTGAACCCAGAGTTGAATGGAGATCATTTAATGTTTTCTTCTTCTTTTGCTTAGGGTGAACTGGGACCTGCAGGAAGTCCGGGTCTGAAGGGTTCCCGGGTATGACGGCCTTTACTGTTTATCCCACTGAACCTTTCCTGTTTTGGCTGCTTCCACGTCAGAGTCATAGATGGGACCGTATCTGGATGAAAGCTCAGTTATCAGATAAAACAAGCTGGCACAGATGCTAATGCTAATCAGAGCTCACTACCATCCAGATAAATGCTCAAGCTTCACCTAAGCTCTCGCTCAGCCTTCGTAGACGGTCTGTTGCTACAGTAACCTCACAGCGGCCGAGTTATTGGTCATTAAAAATGCTCCGATAGGTTCCAACAGCACAAACACGGCCCAGAGGTTCAGGTGAAGCCAGCTGGCAGCTAGTAGTGGGGGAGGTCATTTTGATTTTTTTAAGCCTAAACTTTCCCTGATTTTAGCATCATTTCAGACACATTTACCAAAAAATGTCCTGCTGACGTTGTTCTGAACTTCTCAAACCATCAGGGTTTGCAGGGAGAACCAGGTTTCCCAGGACCTCCGGGACTGCCGGTACGGACGCTCACCACACACAGAACACATTAAACATACAGCACAGTAGACTGTAGGCTCCATACCTATTAGATCCTAGTACGTATGGAAGTAACATGAAGAATATGTAATGATGATAATAAAGTTTAACTTAACATTTAATACATTTCTGGATGCATTTATTTCTCAGGGACTGCACGGACACGAAGGACCGCTCGGTCAACCAGGAATCCCAGGATGCAACGGGACGAAGGTAGAAATGATGGCTTGGCAGAAGGCAGATCGAATAATCTTTTTTTCTCTCATCTCCGGAGTTTTATATTCTTCTCTTCCTGTGCTCGCCGATGTATAACCGCCTGAGCCTCACACTCTCATCCCTGCAGCTAGTTATAGACCAGCTGTGGAAAACTGTAAAAAAACAGTGATTTGCAAATGTTACAGATGCACATTTTATTCACAACAGAGCAAAACTAAGAGAATTTAGCGTTTTCATTTTGAATTTGTCTGAAAAAGGCAATAAAAGTCCGTCACAGCCGCTGATACTAAAATGAAACAGCTGGAGGGACAACAGGCAAAGAAGAACGTTTTGCAGATGCAGAGGTGCATCAACCTGCAAAAAACTAGATCTGCAAACTATTTCACAATGTTTGAATGTCAATGAAAACAATGATGCGGATGTTAAATATCTCGTCAACAAAACGTTAAAAGATTCTAAGGCTGAGAATCAGTGTTGGATGTGCGTGATCGTCAGGCCTTCACGCAGCACGGCATTAACTGCAGACACGATTGTGCGCTGGAAATTAGTGCACGCGCTCAGAAACGCTTCCAGAAATCAGCCACCATCCACACATGCAGGTTAAAGCTGCAGAAAAGAAGCTGCGGTGACCATGATTAATCCTGTGGTGGCTTATTATAAACACAGAAGCTGGCTTACCCAGTATGTTCAAGGCTGTTATTCTGAAACCTTTACAGGAACTTGCCAACAATTAAATTGAACTTTTTCATCTTTTTGACAAGCTGTTTAAAAAGCTAGTTACGGCAATAACACTGGGCAGGGAGATATACTTGTGTAGAGTCACGATCATTTTTGAACAACACATATCAAGGACTTTCAGGTTTTCCAAAGCTTTCCAGGCTGTGATCAGCATCAAAAGCAGTCTCGGAGAGTGTTTCCTATCAAAATGAATCATCCGATCGTACCCACACACACAAATGTGACTCATGTCTTTCAGGGGGATGCTGGTTTTCCAGGGCATCCTGGACTTCCTGGACCTGCAGGCAGGCGGGTGAGTCACTGTCTATACACAGTTAAAAATAGGCTAAGCTAACTGTGTGTGTGAAGCTAAAGCTGTGAGTGTTCACGTGTTTCAGGGGCGTGATGGTCCTCGGGGCATGAAGGTAAGCATTGACACCTGAATGCTGTAATGAAGAAGATGGATTTGAAGATGGCTGATTTGATCTGTGATGGTTTCTTTTGACAAAGGTTCCTCTGACTCTGTTTCAGGGAGAGACGAGAGTGTTCCCCGAGACTCAGGATATAAAAGGAGCACGAGGACCACCGGGACCAAAAGGCGCCACAGTCAGATATTTGATTTTTATGAAATAAAGAATAAAATCAAGTGAAGTTCATCGTTTTCCAAATGAATGTCTCCACCAAACCCTTTATAGCAGGGGTCAGCAACCTTTCTGATGACGAGTGCATCTAAAATTTGCTCAGCAGTCCGTGTGCCATATGATGCATTAGCAACAAATTTAATAATGCTCTATATTAACAGTTACACACTATATAGAACAACTATATAGAATCATGTTTGTTCGCAGATGTTGGCAGCTGTCAGCGAATAGTTATCAGCTATTTTGAAACAAAAAAAGACTTTTTATCCATAACAGCAAATGAACTGTACAACAGAAAATACAAATGCTATTTCTGGTCTCCTCACAACAATGATAAGAAAAATAAAATGAGCCAATATGGCATGTTTGTTAATACAGAGACACACATGTTAATGTGATCTGTGGTCTCCGAGTGTCCAGCATTCAGAGGCTGCCTGAAGAAGAAGAGGCAGCTGCAGCGTAACGACAGAATAACTCCAGCTCTGTGTCTGTTTCATTGTAGCTGAAGTCCGGGACAAACTGTTCCTTCTCAGCTCAACACAAAACGCGTAATAATTTCTCTGAATACGAGACGATTCCGTCTTTTTACGGGACGGTTGGCAACTCTACTAACTGACCTTATGAATAAAATAAAGTTCACTATCAGTGACATCATAGCACCACCCAGCTGTATAAAAACTCGTCATGCTAGCTCACGCAGTACGAGTTATTGTAACTGACTGTAAAAAGTCAGCACAATGAAAATAAACTAAACTTGGTTTATATCTGACCCAGACAGACTGCAGGTCATAACTTCTTACCTGAAGTTCAGTTCACCTGACACTCGGAGCGGCGGCCGCCTCGGGTCTCTCCTCCTCCTCCTGCCTCCCCTTCCCTCATCCACCTGTTGCCTCAGTGGAAGCTCCGCCACAGCCACCACCAAACAACGGAGTTATTGTTACACATCGACCAGCATCTGGCCAATCCACCACCTCTCACTGTTTATACCGTTACAAAAATAAAATAAAATAAAAAAAGTCATCGGCCCATAAAAACGAAAAATCACCGTCGACCCACCGAGCAAATACCCGGTATGCCTGATGGCCAATCCAGCTGTGGTCATGCCATCAGTTAACCCTTCGGCAATCCTGGGCACGCGTGCCAGGGCTGCCGATCCCTGCCTTGCTTGATCATTTTGAACAGTCTGATCAGTTGGTTCGCAGACTGAATCCAGCCGGCTGGACCAAATTCTGTTCAATCTTAAGATGCTTTCTATCATGAGCATTATCATCAGATTAGCTGGTATAAAGTTTGCTCTGACTGGCTGTGGAACTGTTTGTGTGTTCCAGGGGCTCAGTGGGGATCCAGGTGAACCCGGCGTGACAGGATCACCAGGATTCGATGGATTTCCTGTATGCTTTGAACATCCACCTTATTCAAACATTAATTGCGCTCAGTAGTTCAGGGAGCTGACATCTCATGTTTTTTTTTTTCCAGGGAATTCCAGGTCTTCCAGGGTTGAGAGGAGAAAAGGTTAGTGGGGTAACAGTAAACTGAACTAGGAGCAGTTTCTGATTCAGAAAAACGATTCTTACACACTTGGCTTGACGTCAGGATTCGCTTTTGGTTTCGTTTTTGTTTTTTGGGAGAAGCTGCTGTGGTGGTTCATGTGACAGCACCAGTCATACGTTAACACGGAAACCATGAAGTAACTTCTGTCTCTGTTTTTGGTTCAGGGTCAGGAAGGTCCCAGTCCAGTGATCCCAGGTCCACAAGGACAGAAGGTGGGGATGGGAGTATGGTCTGCATTTACAAACTACGACGTGCTCTGGTTTTATACTGTGTCTAACCTGTGAAACGCCATCATCTTCATCACCATCCCTTTCACCTTCACCACCATCAGCTGTGTTTGGTTTTAGGGTGACCGGGGACCTCCAGGAGTTCCTGGGCCAAAAGGAATCAAACTGTATGCCGAGGGACCCAAAGAGCTGAAGGTCTGTCTGTCTCTGAGGGGGTCTGTCAGTCTCTCTGTGGGTCTGTCAGTCGCTCTGTGGGTCTGTCTGTCGCTCTGTGGGTCTGTCTGTGGGTCTGTCAGTCGCTCTGTGGGTCTGTCTGTCTCTGAGGGGGTCTGTCAGTCTCTCTGTGGGTCTGTCTGTCTCTCTGTGGGTCTGTCTGTCTCTCTGTGGGTCTGTCAGTCGCTCTGTGGGTCTGTCTGTCTCTCTGTGGGTCTGTCTGTCTCTCTGTGGGTCTGTCAGTCGCTCTGTGGGTCTGTCAGTCTCTCTGTGGGTCTGTCTGTCTCTCTATGGGTCTGTCTGTCTCTGTGGGTCTGTCTGTCTCTCTGTGGGTCTGTCTGTCTGTCTCTCTGTGGGTCTGTCAGTCGCTCTGTGGGTCTGTCAGTCTCTCTGTGGGTCTGTCTGTCTCTCTATGGGTCTGTCTGTCTCTGTGGGTCTGTCAGTCGCTCTGTGGGTCTGTCAGTCGCTCTGTGGGTCTGTCTGTCGCTCTGTGGGTCTGTCTGTCTCTCTGTGGGTCTGTCTGTCGCTCTGTGGGTCTGTCAGTCGCTCTGTGGGTCTGTCTGTCTCTCTGTGGGTCTGTCTGTCGCTCTGTGGGTCTGTCTGTCTGTCTCTCTGTGGGTCTGTCAGTCGCTCTGTGGGTCTGTCTGTCGCTCTGTGGGTCTGTCAGTCGCTCTGTGGGTCTGTCTGTTGCTCTGTGGGTCTGTCAGTCGTTCTGTGGGTCTGTCAGTCGCTCTGTGGGTCTGTCTGTCTCTCTGTGGGTCTGTCTGTTGCTCTGTGGGTCTGTCAGTCGCTCTGTGGGTCTGTCTCTCTGTGGGTCTGTCAGTCGCTCTGTGGGTCTGTCTGTCTCTCTGTGGGTCTGTCAGTCGCTCTGTGGGTCTGTCTGTCTCTCTGTGGGTCTGTCTGTTGCTCTGTGGGTCTGTCAGTCGCTCTGTGGGTCTGTCTCTCTGTGGGTCTGTCTGTCTCTCTGTGGGTCTGTCAGTCGCTCTGTGGGTCTGTCTGTCTCTCTGTGGGTCTGTCAGTCGCTCTGTGGGTCTGTCTGTCGCTCTGTGGGTCTGTCTGTCTCTCTGTGGGTCTGTCTGTCGCTCTGAGGGTCTGTCAGTCGCTCTGTGGGTCTGTCTGTCTCTCTGTGGGTCTGTCTGTCGCTCTGTGGGTCTGTCTGTCTCTCTGTGGGTCTGTCAGTCGCTCTGTGGGTCTGTCTGTCGCTCTGTGGGTCTGTCAGTCGTTCTGTGGGTCTGTCAGTCGCTCTGTGGGTCTGTCAGTCGCTCTGTGGGTCTGTCTGTCTCTCTGTGGGTCTGTCTGTTGCTCTGTGGGTCTGTCAGTCGCTCTGTGGGTCTGTCTGTTGCTCTGTGGGTCTGTCAGTCGCTCTGTGGGTCTGTCTGTCGCTCTGTCTGTCTGTCACTTTGTCAGTTTCTCTTGGGCTTCTCTGATGTGCTTTTGTTTTACAGGGAGAACCAGGTGACAGTGGAGAAAAAGGTTGTCCTGGTCGTCGCGTAAGTGTCAAATTGTTGGCCTGGGCTAATCATAAACTTTTTTTAAGCCAAAAAAACTATAAATTATTATTCTGTGAATTTTTATTTTTAAGTGATGAGCGCTTTTGTTTTCTCCTCCAGGGTAACCCTGGGAGGTTGGGGATTAAAGGAGAGAAGGGGGAGAAAGGGGACACTGGCTCCCTGGTAGGAACAACAAAGACATGTAGTCCCGTCTTCAATTTTAAGTCACATTTCTTTATAGGAATATAAACCTGGAACATGTTTGTGTTTCAGGGTAAACCAGGGAAGGATGGACTCCGTGGAGAGCTTGAAGAACAGGTAACAACCCGCTGAGTCAGTTTGTTTTCAACATTTGGCCCACTTGAGACTATCAAAATAAAACAGGAAGGCCTCCTCCTTCATTATACCATCCACTGTGTGCAGTGTACCAGAAGCACTGGCAGCAAACAGCCCACAGCGTGATGCTACCGCCACCATGCTAATCCTGTCCCTTTATCTACCAGCTCTAGTTAATTTGCTGGACTTGTCATGATAAAAGACATCAGAACTTTCACTTATAAAAACATTTAAGTTTATATATCTGTGTTTAAATCTGTATGTCTACAGGGAGACCCGGGAGATCCTGGGTTTCTCGGACCTCCAGGTGTCGATGGAGACATGGTGAGTACTGGATGAGACACAGAATGCATTACTGCATTACTGCAGTGCTGCAGCCAGCGCGGTGTCATTTTACGGTACTGTTTATGTTTCCAGGGAGAGAAAGGTGACCGTGGTCCTCTGGGCACTCCGGGAGATGTGAGTCTCTTTTTTCTGTACATATCACAGGAACAGTTGCCAGATCGTCTAAAGTTAGTGCAGTCCTTCTCAAATAGTGGGGCAACCACCCCCTCCACCCCCACAGGTGGGATGCCGGTGTGATGATGCGTGTGCAGCGCTCGCCTTCACTGCCAAACTGATGCACGTTAAATGTAGTTTAGAGAGCTGCAGTACTAGTACATGCACTTTCTAATAAAGGTACAGTTTGTTTTAAGTTGATCAGTTTTTCTTTCCTTTTTCTTTTTTGTTGTCTTTAAAGTTAATAAGGAAACAATGTCATGCAGAGATGTACTTAAAATAACAATTCAATAGAGAAATGATACTATTTCAAGTCGCGGGGGTGGGGGGTTCCTCTTGCTAAGGGGGGCGGGGCCTGTGAAGCACTAAGTCTTGAGTCCATGAGGACTGGCTCCGTTTTGGAGTCAGCCCCAAATGGACATTAGAGGAACTGCAGGTTTTCAGACTTCATTTTTCAGCCCTGAAGGTTGATGCTTGGTTTTGAATCCATAATCTGTGTTTGTGTTACTTTTAACTTTTTTATAAACCAGATGGTGTGGAAGAGGATTTATCTGAAAGGCCAGCCTGGTTTTCCCGGGCCCCGGGGGCCCCCAGGAGCTTCTGGAGTACAAGGTGAATTTAATTTCCCAAGTAATGTTTTACTTATGAAATATTATATTTATATTATACTTTATGTTATATACTTATATTCTGTGACTGTCAAAGCAACGACCTGAGTTGTGTTTGTAATCAGATTACATTGAGAGGTTCATGCCGCTATCATTTCAGACTTTTTCTCTCACCTGTTTCAGGATACATCGGTTTACCTGGAGAAAAGGGCGAGCCAGGTAAAGTCTGACTATTCTCTCTCTCTGTCCCTCATGTAATCCATCATGGTGTTAATCCAGAGACCACCTTTGTATCTAAGCTGCGTTAGTCTGGCTACAGCTTTGCTCTGCTGGGGTCTCGCTCCAAAACAGGCCTGTGCTGCCGAATATGACTGATGGTGAAAGTAACAGTGTCTTTTAGTTCAAGCTGGCTAAACTGCAGTGGATGGATTACACCCGACATCCACCAGATTTCCTGCAACTTTATTTGATTGCTGATATTTTTGGAATGTTTTGATCAAAATGAAAAAGGTTTCAACAGAGAAACCGTGAGACTTCACTTGGTGGGAAACATATATTATTATTATTATTATTATTATCTATTATATATATAAAATGAAAATTTATTCTGTTTTCGTCAGTCTTGTCTGATATTGTCTGTTTAGCTGCAGCTGAAAAAAAAATAGCTGCTGGTGCCCGTTTCCAAAATAAAAGCCTTTTTAAAGGCTGACACTTTACTCAGGCACAAAGAAATATAAATTATATAATAATTTATAATATTCAAGGTTATCAGAAGCTGTTCTTTGGTGACAGTCTGCCATCCTCCACTCCAGGTGTTCCTTTACCTGGTCCTCCGGGGATACAGGGACCACCTGGATCATTTGGACCAAAAGGAGACCGAGGAGAAGAGGGCCCCTCCACTGCTGGCCCCACAGGCCTGACTGGAAAGCCAGGACTTCAGGGTGCTATCGGAGAGCCCGGAGAACCAGGAATACCAGGTGATGTTTCATTTTAAACATGTGGTGTCCCTCAGGGAAGCATCCCGGACCCTCTGACGTTTGTCTTTGAAGCTTAAAGAGAATAAAGACGAGAAATTAAAAGAGTACATTACTGAACCGCAGCACTACCAGCTGCTGAAAGTCCGTCTGGTTTAATGTGTCTCTTGTAACTGCCAGACTACCTCGAGGGAGGCGCAGGACTGCCAGGACCTAAAGGTTTGAAGGGCTCGATGGGACCTCTTGGAGAAAAAGGCACGAGAGGACAGAAGGGTGAGAGAGCTGGAGTTGTGCATCATGTAGGGATGGGTATCGTTTAGGTTTTATCCGATACCGGTGCCAAACCGGTACTTTTGAAATGGTGCCGGTGCTCAAACCAGTGCTTAAAGAATGGAGAACACAAAATTGGTCCAAAAACCTCTCATGTTCAGCTGTTTTTTGTAAAAAGATAACAATGTTAGCCTTTTCTGCAGCTATGGGGCATATATGGTATCACTCTTGGCTGGAAGCAGTGCTTAAACAATGGAAAAAACACAAACTTTGTCCTAAACCTCTCATGTTTAACTGTTTTCCACTTTTTCTTTGGTCATTTTAGCCTTTTTGGCCAGGGTGAAGGGAGTATCTGCCATCAAACAAGAGGACAGCCGCATGTAGCTATGATGATGTTTGCTAGTTCACCTTACATGCATTAATGTAATAACGTGGTTAGCCTACTCAACGTAAATTACACACGAACAACATGAAGCTACTCACGCAGAGAAGAACGGCTGCTGCTGCATCATCATCCTCATCATTTCTGCTACACTGGCAGGGCTAGGGGCCAGGACTCTCCTCTTCGGGTTCTTGGGGGATGTTGCTAACTCCGGGTCCGATAACAGGCACCACACCCGCAGTAGATGTGCTCGGTGTGAGGTCTCGCAGCAAGCTATCAAATACGGCGCATTTTGCATCTTTTGCTGTGAAGTACAGCCAGACTTTTGACCGCTTCGCCTTGGACATTTTTAATCTGTAGCTCTGCTCTAAAAGAACGTACGTACCTGGCCCCGCCTACTATCCTCGGAAACGTAAAATGATTGGCTAGAATCCAAAGTGAATCACAGCTCAGGAAAAAATACAGCACCGAAATGTGCGCTGCTTTTCGGTCTGGTTACTATTGTTTATGTCAGAACCGGTGCCATCATGGCACCGGATACCGGTACCCATCCCTAGCGTCATGTGATATAAACGTCATGTTTGTTTGGCCCGATGTGGACACGTGTTTCACATCAGGGTTTAATGCGAAGAATTTCTACATGGAGGTGGGAATGAGATGTTTGATTTTTGAAGACCCAAAATAAAACTTGAGAAATCTCTTTCAGTACAGCTGAGCCAAACCAAAGACATCAAAGTCGTCCTGTTTATGTTGAGACAAAGCCAACCACAAAATAAACTCGGGTTTTTCATCCAGACTCATCACAGCTTCATTACTACTGATACAATAAACCTGTTTAAATAAAATCCAGAAATATTTTCCATAGTACAGTTTTTTCTTTGTTTATTTTCTAAGAAGTTTGACTTCCTGGTGCGTTTGTCATGATTCATTTAAAAACCGACTGCTTGGTGTTTACTAGGTGAGAAGGGGCAGATGTGTTTTACCTGTCCTGTTAATTCCACTGAGCCTGGACCCCCAGGTACAAAAGGAGAGAAAGGGGATATCGGGCTGCCAGGTAAGAACAGCAGCACCTGTGTTAGCCAAGTTAACAGATGAAATGTTAGTTTTTAGTTGTTTGATATAATCCTAGCTGCCACACAATGGAAACCATGATATTTTAAATACATAATAATGTCATAAATAACTCATCTTAACTGTCTACCTCTGTGATGTCTGGTTCCAGGCTCAGCTGGTTTTCCTGGATTTAAAGGTGGCAAAGGAGTGAAAGGTCCTGGAGGACAACCTGGTCCACAGGTGAGGGAAGCATCGCCTCAGCGTGTACAGATTTCATCCCCTCATATGGGCTGAACCCAAACCTTCTGGGACCCTCAAACTTTGACTGTTGCCAGTAGATCCTGTAATTATGAGTAAGTGTGAGTCAGTTTCACATACTGTTTGAACCTCACTTGTTATCAGGGTTCACTGGGGTTCCCTGGCTACCGGGGGTTCCCAGGACCTCCTGGTGACCCAGGCATCATGACGAGGGTGGGGCAGAAGGGTGAGGAGGGATCACTGGGAGATCCGGGACAACTGGGATCCCAGGGAAGTGATGGACCTCCAGGAGTTCAAGGATCAAAAGGTCTTCAGGGAGCAAAAGGAGACGATGTGAGTAATCACGGTTTTCTTCAGTCTGCCGCAGACTCGAATGTATTTACTCAGTACTGTAAGTAACTGAGGGAGTTTACTTTGTGTGGATCAGATGTACAAGTCTTGTGCCTCAAGTCTCATTTCTTTTGATTTTGTTTGCAAGGATTCAGACTTGTACATTTTAAGCCAGTCGTGTTGGAGGTTTGTCAGAATTGATGAAATTATGAGTCCAGAAAAGTACCATCAGGTTTCGATTCACCACAAAATACCCTCTGAACCATCTTTATGGCCACAGCTTCATTGTTCAGCACGTCAATGATCCCAAACCACAGCAAGCTGATTCAACAAGACATGGATCGGCCTCCCCAGAGCCCGGACCTCAGCATCATTGAAGCAGCGTGGGCTCATCCAGACAGGCAGAAACATCCAAAGATGTGAGAATGTCCTGGAGAAGCCTGGAGAACTATCGGGGCGACTGTGGTTCAGGGGCTTGGGAAGCTCATCTTGTAACCGGTTCGATCCCCAGCTCTGTCTGTCCTGGTCGTTCACCTGCCGCCTGCTGGTGCTGGCCAGAGGGGCCGACGGCGCGATATGGCAGCCTCGCTTCTTAGAGTTCACACTGCTGAAGAATAAAGGCGGTCATAACAAATATTCACTTTCAAGCTCGTTTCAATTATATTGGAATTTTTTGTATGTTTGCACAATTCAATAAATCTCTGCACGTATTTTCCATTTTCCTGCAAAAACAAGGAAAACAACAGGGAGTGACTCAAGACTTTTGCACAGTACTGCTTTGCTATATATTACAAAATAATGTATCAGTTAACCAACTGAACTGATAATAAGACTGCGTCTGACTATGATTCTCTCCTTGTTCCACATTCACAGATGGATTCATAAAATCATAAAGTTAGATCCCAACTACAACACAGGCGTCCTTCCTGCAGGTTGCATGAGGGAGAATATAGCCTCCACCCTCATCTAGTTTTACTTGAAACACTATTTTATAGTAAAACTTTATTCTGACTTAGAGTATGAAAATCATTGGTGTGTAAAGATGGCAGAACCAATAACATTTGTTGTATTTAGGCTGCTAGCTGGCAAAAAGGCTCTTTGTGGTGTGAGGGGAGAGCCCACAGTTTGGTACAAGTCAGTAAATTTGGATTAGTCGTGTGCGTCTTTGATCAGCTAAAACATTTGTTCTAAAATCCGGAGCCTTAACCACAGCGCAGAGCGCAAACACCTGCTGTTTATAACGTTTTTACATTTTATTTATTTAGTGCCGACTCACAGCAACTGTTGCCTCAAAGCACTTTATGTTGTGTTGTTATGTTCAAATTCTACCACTAGATGGAGCCACAGTTAGTGCCTTGTTGATGGCGGCTTTTAGGAAGAAACCATCAAGTTTTAACCGTTTCTGGGGTCAAGTGTGATTCTGTGAAGATGGTTTGTTGTTCTCTCCTTCAGGGACCGCTGGGGAAAAAAGGAGACAGGGGCTTGTGTGGGTCCCCTGGTCCCAGGGGACCCACAGGGCAGATGGGACCTTCAGGACCTCTTGGTATTGGCGAGCCAGGGCCTCCAGGAAGTAAAGGCAACATGGGAGACCATGGAGAGCGAGGACAACCTGGACAAAAAGGTAAATCTGCCCAGGAATAGTCTGAATTTGAGAGGAGGGGGATCAGATGCAAAGCTAACAGTCTGTTTCTTGTTTCAGGTGAAAAAGGTGCACAAGGAAATATGATCGCCTCTCCAGGAGATCCAGGTCAGAAAGGACAGAAAGGTTTATCTGGAGTCTCTGGACCAGAAGGTGAGACAAACAAATGTGTCCATTTATGTTTTAGTGACAAACCCAGAGAGCTTTATATAGAACCAAATCACCACAACTGTTACCTCAAGGTGCTTTGTGTTGGAAGGTAAACGCCCTACAGTAATTCAAAGAAAACAGAAAACCCCAACAATCATATGAGCCAATGTATGCCAGCGCTTTGGCAACAGTGGGAAGGAAAAAACCCTTAAAAAACAGGAAGTAACTGGGAAAGAAACAGACACGGAGACACGACAGACTGGGGAGACGAATGAATGAAACACGGGAACGTGAAGGGAGGAAACACAGGGACGAGGAGAAACCAAGGAACCGGGCTCAAGGAACGCTAACACAGAACTTAGAACATACGTCAAGAACGATCTTACAAAGGAGGAAAACGGGATAAAGACATGCTGTGGAAGAGAGACAGAGATCAAAAACCGATATGATTCAATGCAGAGAGGTCTGTTAACACCCAGTGCATCATGGGAATCCCCGGCAGCCTACATCTATTTTTCAGCAACAAATCACAACAACAGACTGAAGGCTCTGCCTCCCATTCTACTTTTAAATACTCTAGGAACAACAAGTAGGCCTGCAGAGCGAGAGCGAAGTGCTCTAATAGGGTGATATGGTACTACAAGGTCATTAAGATAAGATGGGGCCTGATTATTTAAGACCTTGTATGTGAGGAGCAGGATTTTGAATCCTGGATTTAACAGGAAGCCAAAGCAGGAGAAATCTGCTCTCTCTTTCTAGTCCCTGTCAGGACTCTTGCTGCAGCATTTTGGATTAGCTGAAGGCTTTTCAGGGAGTTTTTAGGACTTCCTGATAATAATGAATTACAGTCGTCCAGCCTGGAAGTAATAAATGCATGAAGTAGTTTTTCAGCGTCACTCTGAGACAGGATATTTCTAACTTTAGAGATGTTGCACAAATGGAAGAAAGCAGTCTTACATATTTGTTTAATATGTGCATTGAAGGACATGTCCTGGTCAAAAATGACTCCAAGGTTCCTCACAGTGTTACTGGAGGCCAAGGTAATGCCATCCAGAGTAAGAATCTGCTTAGAGTTAGGTTGGCACGTGGCACTGAAGGAGATAACAGTGGATGAATTAGATGCGTAAATGTGGTTACAGCGTTTCAGAAAGAGCACATCACGCGATTCCACCTGCTGGAGATGCACACTCTGATTCACCTGTCCTCTGCTGGTCTCAGGTGCCGTGGGACCTAAAGGACCAAAAGGAGCTTATGGTTCAAAGGGAGAAAAGGGAGATAAAGGATTTTCAGTCCAGGGACCTCCAGGCTTCCCAGGGGTCAAAGGTCAGTTCAGGAACAGTTTTTACATGAACTAATCTTGAATTATTCTGAATGTTGAGAATGAACCTCCTTCCTAACCCTAACTCTATGTTTTACAGTTTAGCAAAGAAAAAAACAAAAACCATGATGTCATAGAGTTAGATGCTCTGAGCTCACAGGGTTACAACAGCTATCATCATTTTAGTGAACAACTTCTATATTATCTCAGGAGTGAAGGGTTTCCCAGGAGCCCCCGGTCTACCTAGCTTTGGCATTAAAGGACGAGCAGGACCATCAGGACCTCCTGGGATGCCGGGACCAAAGGTAACTCAATCAAACAGAAAGTTGTTATCATAAACAAACATCCTCAGCAAACTGTGTGATCCAAACACAACACAGCTGGTGAGAGATAAAGACAACTCCAGGGCAACAGTGCTAATCGTCACAACACTTTTTTAACAAAACCCATAAAGGTACCAAAAAGTGGTTGTTGTCATCACCAGTGACCACTGAGACCTCAGGTTGGTTGTTCTCCAAAGTTCTGGCAGTTGGAGGACAAATTAAAAGCATAGAGTCAGGGAAACGTTATCTGAAGTGATTTTGTGAGTTTGCCACTAACAAAGAAATGATCCGTCTATAGTTTCAATGGTAGGTTTATTTGAACAGTGAGAGAAGGCAGAAAAATGAATTTCAAAAAAGTTATAAGTTAATTTGCATTTTCATGAAGGAAATATTTGGAAGTATTTGAACCCTCTATAAACCAGTAAGATTTCTGGCTCCCAGGTGTATTTTATACACTGGGAGCCTCAACTTGTTACCTGTATGAAAGACAGCTGCCTGTAGAAGCAATCAATCTATCCAAACTCTGCAGCATGGCCAAGACCAAAGAGCTTTCCAAGGATTTCAGGGACAAGATTGTGGACCTAGACAAGGCTGGACTGGGCTACAAAACCACCACAAAGCAGCTGAGTTAGAAGGAGACAATACTTGGTGCGATTATTCGCAAATGGAAGAACCATAAAATAACTGCCTCAGTCTCGAGGTCCACGCAACATCTCACCACGTGGAGTTTCAATGATAATTAGAAGCTTGTGGAACCAGCCCAGAACCACCTCGAAGAAAACAGTTGGTAGAAAGGACCGAAATCCTGCAGTGTCTTCAAGGTCGCCCTGCTGGAGAACGCACACACAGGCCTGTTTGAAGCCACTGAATATCTCAGTGATTCAGAGGAGGCGGGTGAAAGCATTGTGGTCAGATGAGACCAAATTCAAGCTCTTTGGCATCAACTCAACTCTCCGTGTCTGACGGGTCGTTTCTTCGTCACTGGACAAACTTATAAAATCAGCAGGGGTTCAAATATGTTTTCCCTGACGGTACTTCCCATGTTTATGTGCAGGGTGTAACGTGGACCTCAGAGGGTAAAGTTCCCAACATAAAAATCATAAACAGATGATGGGTCAGCAGCTAATCCCCAAACAAACATTCAATTCAAGGCAGACGTGTCACTCATACGTTGTCTTATGTGGGTTACATATACACACACCAACACAGTAAGGAAGATTACGTTTAATATGAATTCAGTAAGAATGATCATTTTGATTTATATCCATTGATGGGAAAACAAGCTAAATCTCACTTGCACTCTGGTGGTCAAGGGCGGTCAGCACAGCCGTGGAGAAGTAACAACACCAGAACTGATGCTACGGTTTAGCAAGGAAGACGGCGTCAGCGTGGAGACTCTGAACAGAGACCAGTGATTTGAATAAGCAACAGTACTGCTGTCATCGTGTCAGGAAGCTGGTTTTCTGACGTTTGTAATGAACTATTATCTGTCGCGTGTTGGTTTGTTGGGCGTTCAGACTAATTCAGCTCACGCTTATTAAGAGCTGATTAAATAACTTCTTTATAAGGTGAATATATCAGAAGAAGATCAGAAGATTATATGAATCATTGTTTGTTTGCCAACTGGTTAGAAATGTCATTTACTGGTTTCCTGTCCTGCTGCTCTCTGTGGTCTCAGGGGGAAAAGGGTTTTGGTTTTCCAGGCTCAAGCGGTCAGTCAGGACTTCAGGGAGAAGATGGCTCTGTAGGACCTCCAGGTGACCCTGGACCTCAAGGAATAAATGGAGAGCCAGGACCACCAGGACAAGCTGGTCTGCCAGGATCCAAAGGTAGTTAACCCATGAAGTGATCCAACTCGAACTGGTTAGCAACAAATTATGTTTCACAGCAAGATCAAGAGGAACTGTCCGTAGATGATTCTCTGTGGTTCTCTAAGAAACGGGAAAATACTCAAATGAATGTCCAGAGCCAGTTATTATGCTGTAGGGTAACCTCCAAAAAAGAAATACAGTCAGTTCATTTACACCTAAACTGAGGTGAAGTATTTCTCAGGTCACAGAGGTCTGTGTGGTGCAGCTGGTCCCATTGGTGCTATTGGAATCTGTATACCTGGACCTCCTGGACCTGATGGAGAGCCAGGACCGACGGGCTTCACTGGATTTCCAGGTATCACATCTGACAGCTAGTCTGGGTAGAGTTGACGTCACCAAACAGAAACAGATTTGCTCTGATACTGTCCTGTCCTTTAGGGTGCCGAGGCCCAAAAGGTTTGAAGGGAGATGCTGGGCAGCCTGGCACAGGAGTGTTGGGGATTCAGGGGCCATCTGGGTCCAAAGGGGATGCTGGAAAACCAGGACCTATAGGAGCGATGGGACCACAAGGTCAGAGAGGTAGTGATGGGGAGCCAGGAAGCCCAGGTGAGGAGGCATAACCTGTGTTGCTCGGTTCTATCTGTGATATGAGTGTTTCTGGGTGAGTTCAAACTTTCTGACAGATTCATGGTGCATGTTTCAAGTTTAGTTTAGTGTCTTTTGTCAGTGAAAAGTTTGATGGGAAAAAGTAGTTTAAAGATGGACTAAAACTACATTTTTGATCTCCACCTATACCAGAGTGCTGGTGACCCGCTGAAGGGTAGGGTTAGATTCAGAAAGCAGACGATGTTCCCTTTACAACGAATCGTTTTAGCCTCACAGTTCAGTTTTCATAGCGTCTTTATTTGAGTATGTCCCATTGGTAAAAAACTCTAACCCATGAACCTTGTGCATGTTTAGACTGGTAGTAAAGTTTTTGATTGTTAATATAAATGAAACAATAGTGTAAAGATAGATGTTTGGGCAAATGAAACAATATTGAATAACAATATCAACATATGTTTGTTTTTTAGGGATCAGAGGGGACGTTGGTCCTCCGGGACCACCTGGGATTCCAGGGGATGACGGGAAACCAGGAGAGCCTGGACGACCAGGACCAACAGGTTTCATTTAGCCACCGGCGAGTCGGTTATTTTCACCAAAAGTCTGTCTGTCTGACCCTTCTCTGTTGCTCTGCCTCTCAGGCCAGACGGGTGCAAATGGGTTCTGTGGCTCTCAGGGGGCTCCGGGGCCTCGGGGGGACCAAGGAGAAACTGGACCAAAAGGACTTCAGACAAACATTGAGATCTTTGGAGAGCCTGGAGAGAAAGGTTTAGCAGGTAATCTGTTCTGTTCTACTGAGCATCACTCTTTAGTGTTGAAATGTTATTTATGGTGTTACGATCTCTGAGTGGTTAGCTGAGTTTACAACACTAACCTGCAAACACTAACACGAGTACTGCTACAGCTCACTGATTAACACATTTGCTGTATATGATTTCTTTAATTTGTCAGATGATGTGCCTTCATTACACTGACCTGCCTTCTTCCTTTCTTACTGTCAGGGCTCAGAGGCCTCACTGGTGATAAAGGAGACAAGGGCTTCTCCGGGCCACGAGGCCAAGATGGAACCAAGGGTCGAACTGGGAACTGTGGGCCTCAAGGTGAACTGTCATGTTAGGAAGTTTGTGAGCGTTGCAAACAAAGTGTATTCTCTCTGTAATTCCTTTGTATCTGAAAGAGAGAGGGGTTAGGTTAGGGTTAACCCCGACCCTAACAAGGTGATCTCGAGTTGCCCAAAATGAGCATCCAGTCAATCATCACCAGCTTTAACACTGACTGCTGGAACCACTAAGCCTAAATCTTCTCTTCCAACACTGTGTGGGAGCCCGTGAAGGATATGCACCTCACTCTGTGTTCCAAAAATGGTTTTTAACATGACACTCATGCTGGCATGTTGTCGCTCCCTGTCATGCAGTCTTGAAATGTGAAGCCGTGTCAGACACCAAAGAAAGATTCTTCTGATTCTGCATGACTATCAACAACAACTGTGTGTGTTTATCAGGACTTCCTGGTGACCCTGGTAGAGATGGAAGCAAAGGTCCTCCTGGTAGCTGTGGACCCCGTGGTGACAAAGGAAAAATAGGGGCACCGGGTAACGTCCCCCTGCCTGAGTGAAGAAACATAAACCATCTATTTTTCTGTTGCAGTGTTTCTCAGTTTTAATTAGGAAAGGAGAGGAAAACATGATATTCTCTCTCCAGGTTTGAAGGGTCAGAAAGGTTGTGCTGGACGCTGTGGTCCTCCCGGTGCAGTTGGAAGTCAAGGATACGATGGACCTAAAGGGTGTAAAGGAGAACCTAGTCCACCTGGACCAGGATCTAAAGGATATCCAGGAGATAAGGTGCATATAATTTGAAGTTCATATGATATTGGTTATAGTATAAAATATTTTCCTCATAAAGCCGTTTATGATGGCAGTTGTTCTTATCCCAGGTAAGTGCAGGGTTCGCTGCAGTGGGCGTCTTCAACTGAAACGATCATACACATCTTATTATTCATGCACTGCATTTCTTCCTTAACCTCCTGGGACCCGGGTCCACATATGTGGACATTACACAACATTAGACCACAACAAACATGTTTCTCTGCATGAGCTCGATGTCCACTTACCAGGACGTTATGCTGCCACTGTTCTATCAAAATTTGAAATGTCCTCAGATGTGGAGCTAATTTTTCTCAGAAAGTTTAGGAAAATTAGGGAAAAAAAATCTGGTGATTCTTTGTTTTTATGTTCATCAGGTCCCAATCAGCCCAAATATCAAACAGAAATTAAAATTATGCCATGGAAGAGTTCAGGTCTGACGAGGTTGGTCGCGCCACTGCTTCATTAGGCTCGCTGCTTCAGGATCGCAGCGTGTCTGGCCCATTGCTACGAGCCGGTCGGTCCCAGTGCTGGTGGGGGTCGGGCCATGCCAGGGCTGCCCCTTGACGCTGATTGTGGTCATAGTTTTTAGAGACGCGACCCATAATTAGACGTTAATTATAGAACTCAAAAACAAATCTGGGGCATTACTCCAAAACCAGCTGAGAGTGGTAATTTATGCTTTTCATCATTAATGTGAAAGTTTTTAATAGTCTGTTTCTGTCATTAAGGTATTCCAACATGTACAAGTTAGCCTGTATGTTAAGCACATAAGCAGGTCATTTACTCTTGAATCCTGAAGACTAACATAAAAAATAAACTTTGGTTTTGTTTGTGTTTCACCTCAGCGGCCTAGAAACTGTACACACACAGAGGAGACAATGAGCGGCTAAAAAACAATCAGTGTTTTCATATCCAGTATTTTACAGAATCGACTGGCTGATTCTCTTTAGGAAAATCCATACAAAAAGCAAATTATAAGCGTTTAAAAAAAACCCACCCCTACAAAGCTGACATATTTATGTATTTATCATTGGGATAATACTTGCCAGAGTGAATGATCTGTCCTTTCAGGGAAGTCCAGGATTTCCAGGACCTCCAGGTAGTAAGGGACCACCAGGAAACAATGGATTGTTCGGTCCCCCAGGAGTCAGTGGCCCCTGTGGCCCTATAGGACCCACTGGACTACCTGGTAGCAAAGGTGTGATTCATGGATGGAGAGATCCACATAGAAATTCTTGAGTCACTTTTTAAATAAAGTGTTCTAAAAGACATACATGCATGCATGTATGTCTTTTAGAACACTTTATTAAAAATGCGTATACATGTATGTATGCATGTATCCATGCATGTATGTATGTATGTCTTTTAGAACACTATTAAAAATGCATGCATGCATGCATGTATGTATGCATGTATCCATGCATACATTACTAAAAGCTACATCAAACCCTGACTGTTTGTTTCAGGTCCTCCTGGGTCCACTGGTGAAAAAGGTTGTGATGGTCCTAAAGGAAAACCTGGCTGTCCAGGTCCCCCTGGCCTCAAAGGTACATCAGCAGTGTTCCAATATACACTTTGCTGTCTGTTTTTATTGCCTTAAGCCGAAGAACAGACCACTGTGCACGAATTATGTCTTCATATTTAGGTAACACTGGGCCACCTGGAGTTTCTGGCCCATCTGGTCCAAGAGGAAATCAGGGACAGGATGGGATACCTGGACCTCCTGGAGAGAAAGGAGCGATGGGAGGTAGGGGAAATTTTACCCTGCCACCTCCACACAGGCGCCAGACCCAAATGCACAGCAGGTTATTCAAGAAAACGGCACTTTCACTGAAGCAAAGAATGCAAAACATGAGCGAAACCATGAACAGAAAGCAACACAAAGAAAATAAACATGGAAGAAGACTGTTATCCAATGAGAACACAAGAGGACAAAGACAGAGACAAATGAGAGAGCAGCAAACCCAGAAGGAACCAAATCCACAGGAATGAATAGAAATGATGAACCAAAACACAGGATAGTAAAACACACTCATTACTAGAAAACCCATCAAAAAACAAGAATAAAAAAGTTCTACAAATTAATTTGAGAATTGTAGGAAAATAGATGGTGAATAATTTCTTTATTACTATTCCAACCCTTTATAGTTTTGTTAATACTGGCAGTTGTTATATTTGATATAGGCCATCCAATTAAGGTAAATGTCATGTTTTAGTCTTTATAATCTGATGAGGAAGATTTTATTTCAATTATGGTTGTTTTATTTTTCAGTTTGCCCCCTGACAGATTGAAACCTTAACATGGTCAGGCGGGTTTGCGTGCCTCAGTGACACTAAGAGCTACGTTGGTCAGATTTTAGGGTGGAGACCTGACAAAGTGCATACATGACAAAAACAGTTATCCAGAGCAGCGTGCCCAACCCGCGGGACATGGAACGGTACGGCCCGTGAGTCGTTTGGTACGGGCCCGCAAGAGTTGAGGCTTTGGTGTGAAATTTATGGTTTTTATCGTTAACTTGGTTTCCCTGGTTCTTTTCCCGTGTTGTAGTTGTGCGTCTTATTTTGAAAGAAATATTTATGCATTACCATAGCAACCAGAGAGCATTAAAGGGCAGACAGGAGGACGTTACTCTTAGTGTTGTTGGCGCATTTCAGGAGGACGCTGCTAATAAAGTTACACAGTTACACAGTGAATTCACGTTTATTAGTATTTTTACAAAACAGCAGTTTTTGTCTCGTCGTTTTATTTTGTTGTGTTTATCTGCGACACCTTAAAGGCCGGTCCGTGAAAATACTGTCTGACATTAAACCGTCCGTGGTGCAGAAAAGGTTGGACCGATGACCTAGAGCACCCCACAACCACCCCCACCACTTTCCTTCCTCTGTTGCCACCATTTGCCCCCTTTACATTTCTATCTGCCCCCTCATATATGCCCGTCTAGAACCGGCCCTGGAATGAACTTTTAACAAAACCCCCAAAACTCAGAGACCAGAATCCAGGGACCAGACCTCAGAGATAGTAAACAGTCATACCTTTAATTCTCACAGAATCAAACGCATCAGTTTCGGTGTTACTTCCTAACCTGTTTCTTTTCCCAGCATCTGAGCCTGGACCTCCGGGACGAGATGGAGAGAAAGGTCCACCTGGTGAGTCCTGTCATCAAATCCTGTGTTTAGTGTTCAGTCAGAGCTAAAGAAGAAGAAAAACACGGTGCTGTCTCCTCTGGTCTCTTCAGGGTGTACCGGGGAGAAGGGTCCTCCCGGTCCCCTTGGACCTCCTGGGCCATTTGGTCCAACAGGAAATCCAGGCTGCCCCGGACCTCCTGGACCACCTGGCCCTCCCGGTCTTCCTGGTACGGAAGGAGTCTGCTTTCCAGGAGGCAAGGGTGGAATAGGACCGGCTGGATGTCGAGGACCAAAAGGTGATGAGACACATTAGAAGTCTCGTCAGGGAAATGATTTAGAGGCTACTGTGGGGGATTTAGCATTTTTTTCTGTGTTTGAGAGTTGCATTTTCTTCAAGTGCGACTAATTAGATGCAGCTATAGTTTCCCACAGTGTGGAGAGACAAACATACTCAGAAGTGCTAGATTTGCAGAGGACTTTCAGGATGTCTGCACTTCCCAGATTACTAAACTTGGTGTAAACAACATCTTCTGTCCTTTTGTAGGTCCACCTGGCTGTAAGGGCCCTCCTGGTCCTCCAGGTCCTGGTTTCAAAGGGGATAAGGGATGTAAAGGAACACCAGGTATCGCAGGAAAACCTGGTTCCAATGGAGACAGTGGTCCAAAAGGCCAGCTGGTCAGTACACAGAAACATTACGGGAAGCAGTTCGTTCAGAATCTGTTTGTCAGCAGTCTAGTGTCCAAATCTGTGTGATGCTAGATACCAAAGGGAGCTCGAGCTGCTTTCATTTGGGCTAAAATCAGGTGATACAAACTGTGAGAATCAGTAAAAACGTTATAATCACCACAAACACGAGTACCTGGGTTCACTCAGCATTTAACCTTGACATTCATTTTTAGCACTCAAGATCCAAATTGACCTTAAAAACATTCAAGAAACCATATCAAGTGATATATGAAAGTGCACAGAGAGAGCTGTACGACACATTTTTAAAATTTTTTCAATGTAATGTCCTCTGGCATCACCATGACGTCGTAAAGTTTCACAAAATCACATGCTGCATGAATACAGTTTAACATCTGTGTTAAAGCTGTTTTTAAAGCTTATAGCCAGGCCAAAGGTTTCAGCCAGTTCTGTTCCAATCATGTGGGTACAGGTAATAACTAGGGGTGCAACAATACTCGTATCGATATTGAACCGTTCGATACAGTGCTTTCGGTTCGGTACGCGATTCAGACAATACAAAATTTTAAATTTATTTTATCAACTTTTCTTCTGACGATGCTGTCTTTGTTGAGAGCTCAGTGAATCTGCGTTCGACTACTCCGCCTAGGCTGCACTGTCGAGCACAGATCCACTGAGCGCAGCGCAAGCTAGCAAGACAGAAGCTAAGCTCATTGCAACATGGCAAACTGAACCTCCCCCACCCTCATTCAGATCTGGCCTTTGGAACTATTTTGGTCTTCATGTGACGACAGTATGTCACATGAAGACCAAAGGTGGTGTTATGCCGGATGTGCCACGCAATGCTCAATTACATGGTGGGAACTAGTGTGTTAGCGCAGTTAGCTCGTTAACGTGTTGACGCCGTCTAGCCCCACGCACGGGGCGATCCGCGGTAGCTCGTTAACGGAGATTTGCCGTGTTGTGGCGTTAACGTCATTTCAGATTAACGCTGACAGCACTAGTGGGAACACAACGAATATGACTGCACATTTACTCCGACATCATCCTAGTGCAAAGACAAGTGGAAGCAGACAAAAACAACAAGCACGCATGCTACAAACTTTACCCGAGTCATTTAGACAGCCGTTAGCACAGGATTCTCCTTATGGGGACCTGATATGTTTAATATGCTGCTGAGAATATAGCCCAGAAGAAGCGTATAGTAGAGCTTTTATTTTGGAAAGAGCCATTTCTCTGTAATAAACTCTCTTTTCCAAAGATGAGGGATTCCTCAATCAGATAGATTTATTATTTTATTACTTTGTTGTTTCAGCAACATTAAATTTAAAAACTGTACTTTTGAGTTAAAATATATATTTATAATTTTAATAAATGACAAATTAAAAAGGCATGAACATTTTTTTGTATCGAAAAAATATCGAACCGTGACACCAAAGTATCGAAACGAACCGTGAATTTTGTGTATCGTTGCACCCCTAGTAATAACATACAATCTTATTATGCAGCGCTTCATGGTCATAGGTCAGATGTTTTTAGTATAGCCCTTTCTTCAGGGGGACCCATGCTAATGCCTGTTATAAATGAGGAGTTAGCTAGCTAGCATACCACATGCTTGTTTTTTGAATAGTTTATTACCCTAAATTTACATTTAATCAACAAATCAGAAGTCAGGGACACGCCCACGACAAATGGAAACGCAGTTTGAAGTGTTCTCAGTCCACCCCATCTTTAACAGCTCGCTGAGGCTGACTGTTACCAAGCAGAGACTGCCCCCATGTGGGGTTTTCTAGCACTGCACTACAAAGAATTCAAATTCAACTTGTCTATATCAAACAGAGTAAGGAGTGTTAATATGACAGTATTAAAAACCATCAGCTGCTTTTGTGGTTTTACAGGGTGCATGTGGCCCACCAGGCTCACAAGGACCCAGAGGCAGGAAGGGCGATGTAGGTGTCAGAGGACCTGTTGGTAAGGACTGAAATAATAATCACTCCACGTTTGCTGTTTGCAGCTTCACAATGCTGTTTCATTTCATGTCCTCAGAGTGTGCATATATCTATGGAATTATATTTATGTCATAACAAATGTGCAAGTAAAAAATAATTTTAGCAAATAATTTCATTTCATGGGTGCAATTAAATTCCTCGCATGTAAATGCTCAACGCGTAGCAGCTGTGCGCACAGAGAAGTTATCTCGAAACTTCTTTTATGATAAATGATTTGCTCTGATTATTTTTTAGCTCGTGCTTTTATTAAGACGTAAATATAATTCCACATATATCCCAGAATGAATGTGACATTAACCACAGCTGTAGGTTTTACAGCTGCCCTTTCACCACATTAAAGTAACTGTTTAGACTTTTTCATTTTTGGATGTTTAGCCTTCCGTCTACTTTCAGTCAGTGTCCACAGTTATCATCTGGGCAAGAACAGCTTGGCAGCATAAGATGAGATCAGGTAGGATAAGATAACCTTTATTAGTCCCACACTTGGGAAATTTGTTGTGTCACAGCAGAAAGTGGCCACTGCAAAGTTACAGCAGCAAAAATTAAGAAAACACTGGAACAGGATAAGATAATAAGAATAAGATGGTGTACACAATACAACAGAATAAAATGCAACATTGTCAGAAAACACTGTGGATATGAGATACTCCTGACAACCTGACATCTTCACTTTAACAAAGTTTTTCTGCTTTTTCTTCTTCTTATATTTACATGTTCAAAATAAACTCTATTCTTTTGTATGCTATGTCTTCTAATGATGCTGCCTAAGGGAAGCATGTATAATGTAAACAGAATTGGTCCTAGCACTGAACCCTGTGGAACTCCATAACTAACCTCAGTGTGTGAAGAGGACTCTCCATTTACATGCACAAACTGGAGTCTGTTAGATATGATACAAACCCCTTCCTGTAGAAAGAACAGAAAGTTGCAGTTCCTTCTGTAGGAAGTGGGTTGTTTAAATTCACACAACACTCGCGCACCAGTTTGCTGATGATACCACTGTGGTAGGTCGTATCTCTGACAGCAACAAATCTGCATACCAGAATGAGGAAGAAGAGTTGGTGCATGGACACCAATCTGGCACTGATGTTATTCAACTCTTAAATATGCGCTGAACATCGTGTTAATTCAGTTTATGATTCTAGAATCTGAAAGTTAAATGCACTTTAACCTCCGTGTATGGATCATGCATTTGCAAAATGAATTGAACCTCCTGCACCGCTGACTGTTCCCCTCTGGACTCTTCCTCATTGCACTGAAAAGTACTTTTGTCAGGGCTCTGTGTGCGGGCAGGCAGAGAGGAGGATCCAAATGCAGGACTCGGAAAACGGAATGCAACTCAAAAACCTCAGCTTTATTGCTGGCCAGAAAACAAAACATGAAGTGAGGACTGAACACCGAAACCAAAAACACACAGGCATAATCTGAGGGTACGACGCGACACTGGGCATGGGAAAACACAGGGCTTAAATACACAGGGTAGTAATGAGGAAATGGGCCACAGAAGGGAGACACAGCTGGGAGAGATCAGGGCTAACGAGACATGGGGAACAAAGCTACACACACTAACATAAGACAAAGTCTTTCACAATAAAACAGGAAACATGAATCACAACTCAGAGACATGGACTCAACACAGAGACAGAAAATGAAACATGGAACTGAACTATACATGAAACCACCATTCCTAAAACATGGATAATAGAAACATGAAACTCTAATAATAATGATAATAATAATAATAATAATAATAATAATAAACATCACAACAAGAGAATGAGAAACAATCCAAAACACCAAGATAACTGAAACACAAAGTACCAGAGAAACAAAGAATAATCCATGATGCAAAAGTGAACCAAAACATAATAAACTCAAAATAATAAACCGTGACAACTTTAAAGATCACTGCTCTACTTTTATAGGCTCGTCAGTTACATCCTGTATTCATGTCTGCTGTGTGTGGATCTGTCTTGTGGTATATGCAACCACACCAAGAATAATTCAACAATCAACTGTATTGCAGAAATACTTAGGTCAGGTTCTTTCTATGCAATGACTGAAGGGTTTGGAAGGTTACAGTGTTCTGACAAACCATCCTACTTTGGCAAAACGTCCTACCGTAAGTAGTTTATGCACATTTCTTCTGTCAGAGTAATTGCAGCACAAATTTCAGTAGGTATGACGGTTTGCCACTTAACGTTGCCCATCAGAGTATGCTTGTAGCTCATATTCATAAAGCCAGGACGGTTTGCCACTTCATTTTACCCGTTAAAGTATGCTTGTAGCTGTTATTCACAAAGGTGGGATGGTTTGCCACTGAATTTCGTGTTGTGTGCATACACAGACACGACGGGTAGGATGGTTTGTCAGGTAGGATGGATTCCCAGTACAACGGCACTGGTTTTAAAGGGGTTTCCAGTTACCTCCTAAGTTCAGTCCATCAGAGATTTCCCACATCCTGAGATATGTCCACATTAGTTTTATTAAATGTAGTTAAGCTAAAGGTGATTTGTGTATCTTATAATAAACAAAATGACATCATCAGCATACGGTGATAGTTTAGTCCGTCTGATATTTCTTTAATTTCTCAGATTGAAACATACAGTCATAGCAAGAGGTTCAGCAAACAGGCCTTTTTATTTCATGCAAGCAAAGTCTGCTTCGGTTAAATGGTCAACAGAAGCTGTGATGGGAAGAGAAAGCGCACCTTATTGTACCAAAACTCTGTCCCTTATCTATCTGTGTGCTAATGCTCTCTTATATATTCATGTTATTAAAAGATCTAATATTGATATCTGAAGGTGAAGCGATTAATAGAGCTGCTCTTCGTTTGTGTTTTGAGGGATGAATGGGAACAAAGGCCCGCCGGGTGGATGCGGCGTACCAGGACCTCAGGGCTGTCCTGGACAAAAAGGTAACACACAGAAACACACACCTGCATGGTGACACATGTATTGTATGTAATACTGAATGTTACTTCTTGCAGGAACAAAGGGGCTAAATGCAACCAGACAGTTACTGTTGTTTCCCGGAGACAAAGGCTCACCTGGAGAGCCAGGGCCCTGTGGGGAAAAAGGATTTCCAGGTTCCCCTGGGAATCATGGCCCCAAAGGTGAGTGTGGAAAAAGTTGGAGGAGATCTGCAACTTCTGGTGCCTGCAAACCCGGCCTGGTCAGTCACACTAGCTTAATTAAAAACAAAGGAATAAAACTGGGGGAAACTTGTGGGGGTGTTCCATGATCCTGGAGAGTCCTGAGAGATCCAGAGGACACAAGCTTCAGGTACGAGCAGTGAAAGTGTGAACTGAAGCAATGTTGTGTTTGTGGCTGCAGGTATGAAGGGTCACTGTGGGAACACGGGTAAAAAAGGACAAACTGGAGGCCCTGGGATAAAAGGACAAAAGGGAGATGGAGGAGTGCCCGGAACAAGAGGTAAGAAATGTCCGACATTAACACTGAACACAAGTTTAATGCTAGAAATACTCAAAATGCTGCAGAGTGAATGTGAGTGTGAAGAGTTTGTGGCATAAAACAACATTTTTCAGCAATAATTCAACTGGAAAGAATCCTGATGTTTTCTACACTGAATGGACTTTCTTGATGTTGTTTCACTCGCTGATCCTGTTACGCAGCTGTGGTTTGTGTCACTCGGTGAACTTTCACACAGTTCTTCATTGTATATGTTTTACAAGTCACACATATAAGACGAGCAAATCGTTCATTTGAACTTCAAGACCTTGGTGGATGTAGTACATGGTTAACATGACCCCACTCTACCCTTCCACAGCGTTTTGTCAAAATTCAGAATTAGCCGCAAACAGCGATGGGCAGTAACGCGTTACTGTAATCCGATTACTTTTTTCAAGTAACGAGTAAAGTAAGGGATTACTATTGCAAAAACGGTAATTAGATTACCGTTACTTTCCCGTAGGAACGCTGCGTTACTGCGTTACTAAAACCGTGATTTTTTGCGAGAATGTCTCATGACAGTGACGTAAGCGAGTGCGACGATCGTGACAACAGCTGTGTGCAGATCAACAATGGATCATATATCGAGTGCAGAGAGAGTATGAGCGTGCAGCGTTTAAAGCGTGGAAGTACTGACCTTACTTTGAGTTTGATTCCATAAAAAGTGACAAAAACATTAGTGTCCGCTGTGCGTGGGAAGAAAACTTCTTTTTACAGCGAAAAAAACCCTAAACTTCCAACAAGCACCGAGTAGCTACGACGTAATGGGAAACTCACAGAGAAACTCGCGGATTCTTCCACTGACCGCGGCACATCTGCACCAGGGTAAACCTCCGCCTACCCCACTCCTGCTTTACAGGTGAAAATAGAGCAACAGGACCGCTGAGTCTTTGACTTTATTTATTTTCTGCTGTGTTTTACTTGCATCTATTTGAAAGACTGAGTGTAAACACACAAAATATTTTATTTTATGTGCTGGAATGTGCAGAAAATAGGTTTAAATGTTAAACTAATTTCTTCCAGTCAGAGAATGTTGCAGATAATTACATTTTTGCTTGATGCATAAAGTTAAAAGATTAAAACTAATAAAACAAGTTTTAAAAAGAGACTTTTCCATTTGATTACATTTTGTATGATGGATTATGCAGAAAAAGTAGAATTGGGCTGAAAGATCGTGTTTTTAAAAAGTAACTAAGTAACCAAGTAATTAATTACTTTTGAAAATAAGTAATCAGTAAAGTAACGGGATTACTTTTTTGGGGAAGTAATCAGTAATTAGTTACTGATTACTTTTTTCAAGTAACTTGACCAACACTGGCCGCAAACAGGAAGTCTGTGCTGGCCAAAACAGCTTAGCTGCCCTTAGCGTTCCCAGCAGATGTTCCCGAACAGTCGGAAAATCAGCCGGCTAAGTTAATGTGATGTAATGGGGAAAATCTACACCTGTGCCTCCAACCTGTTCATGATTCAAATAGACTTTCCTCACGCAGTGATATACCTGCTGAGGAAACGACTCTGGCAGGAGCAGGCGAGGTTAACAGAAACTTGAAACTGCCGGTACAGGACGTACATGGATGCGGTGTGGCTGTAATCAGCAGTAACAGAGGTCCCTACAGTTAATTAATGTTGCGTCTTGTTGCTGTCGTTTATAGAAGGTGAGCGGATAAAAAACAAACCCAAAACAAATAAACGTAGTGATGTAATGGCACATTTCTCTCAGTCTACCTGAAGGACCTACATAGTGAGCGGTGAGGTACATGTGAATGTGTTGTGATTGCTGTCTGCTCTGTCTGTAAGGAGTCTTTACTCATATGTGCCCAGAGGGACAGAATCCTAATTTTAATTTAAGGTTTGGTGGCTTTACCACCGCATACAACGCACTAACATCTCTGCCCATGTATCTACACTAAGTGCTGCAGATCACTGCTGTGGTGGGTCTGAGACTGCTCACTGCCTCTGTGTTTTAGGTTGTCCAGGCCCACAAGGTCCAGTTGGCTTTAAAGGTTCTCGGGGTACACCGGGTACTATGTCAGCATCACCTGAAAAGATCAGCTTCCTGTTCACCCGACACAGCCAGACAACCGACATCCCAAAATGTCCTGAAGAAACAAAACTCATATACGAGGGTTACTCGCTGCTGTTCATCAACGGCAACAGTCGAGCTCACGGACAAGACCTGGGTAATTCAAGACCCTGCTTACATTTTCTGTCATTCATATGAAACATTGTGGGAAAAAACCTGTTAAAGTTGATGGGTGTGCCGACCTCATCCAGAGTTTGAATACTTTCAATCTGCAGCACAACTGGAGACCCAAGAGGGATCAAATAACACGTCCTTCTCTCTGCAGGTACGTTAGGTAGTTGTCTGAGGCGCTTTACCACCATGCCCTTCCTGATCTGCAGCCCTGGGCAGAACTGTCTGTATGCCGCACACAACGACTTGTCCTACTGGTTGTCCACAGATAAACTGGTGGCAGAAGGGCTGCCCTTCGTCACTAACGAGTCACTGAGCAACTACATCAGCCGGTAAAACACAGCCGCACACTTCACCAACACCGATGTTTCTCTACTCGTGAACATGTGACGCACCGGGCGACACGTGTTCACGGGGCGCTGCTTCTCGTGTCGCAGGTGTTCTGTGTGTGAGGCCAGAGCTTCCACAGTGATCGCCGTCCACAGTCAGACCAGTATGATTCCCACCTGTCCCATCAACTGGGTCTCGCTCTGGACGGGTTACTCCTTTGTGATGGTGAGCTCATGTTTTCATATCTGCAGCTTTTTAAGGTACAAGAAGCAAATAAAAACAGTTCTCAAAAGTACCAAACCAGCGTTGCAGTGGATGAACCATTGCTCTGACCTTTGACCCCAGTTGTGACTGATTCCCCAGGAAACAGGAGCAGGGGCGGAGGGGTCGGGTCAGCCTCTGGCCTCGCCCGGGTCCTGTCTAGAACACTTCAGGAAGCTCCCCTTCATTGAGTGTCATGAAAGAGGAACCTGCAACTTCTACACCAACTCCTACAGCTATTGGCTGGCTGCTCTGAACCCCAGCAACATGTTCAGGTATGACACACCTTTGCTAAGGTCACTGCTGTTTTCCTTTGTGTCACCATGTTAACACAGCTCAATGCTCCAGACTAGCCCACTGCCAAAACTCCACCTGCTGAGGACCACATGATTTTTCTTTAAGAGTTGAAATATTGTGTGTTTGTATACACCGTATTTGCGCAACACCTTCATGTGTGTACAGCCTGTTGGGATATACACGGCTCAGAATTTAAGGAACACATCAGATCACAATGGGAAAGAAGTCATGCTGGGTAGTTCCCCTGATATCGACTGCTTCATCAGTTCCTAACTTGACAGCAAGGAACTCACAATCTCCTGCATCACAGTTTGGTTCCGTGGTAGTTAGACAACAGGAGAAAAAGGCCCATGGCTGCAGCTTACCTCGTAGCCCTGACACCTGAATCATCTGCTTGGTGATATATAGGTAACCGGGACAGGTGCAGAGGTGAAGAGTTGTTTTAACGTGATGAAGGCTGTCTGGGCTTCAGGGGACTGAGTGAAAGGAGTTTTGTTGAAGCTAAGGTGAGCAAGAGGTCCGTTTATCTGACTGTAGTTTCTGATGAATTAGCGTCAGAGGTTGGCAAATCTGAGAAAACATTGCAGATGCGTTCGAGACATGGGACAGACAGATTGTACGTCTTCACCTTACCTCCTGCCGAGCTATAACCCAGGAAGGTGACAGATGGAGAGTGAAACTCTAATTCTTCTGCCTTCATGTATTGGCAGCTCTCTAGAAGACCAGTAGGACACTTCAAACGTGGATCTGACGTGTCTTGAGGATATTATCCTGATCTTTTCCACCCAACAAACATGTTAAAAAAAATCCCTCAATATGTCATTAATGAGGCTCTGGAAAACCACGGGAGCATTGGTGAGGCCCAAAGGCATCACCAAGTACGCAAAGTGTCCGGATGGTATATTAAATGCTTCCATTCATCCGCCTCCCTGATACAAATGAGGCGATGAGGATTCCAGAGAGTTCATGAAAATAGTGTCCCTGTGGACGGTTAATGGGAGGTAATCGCTACTAGTTTTTGAATGTCATTCAGTGCTCTTTAATCAATGCACGGTCATAGTGTCTTGTCTTTCTTGGGAACGAAAAGGGAACCAGAACATACTTGGTTTGAGGGATGGATGATGCCGGCAGCTAACAACTCACCAATGTAACCCTCAGCTGGAAAGGGAGGCAATGGAGAGGTGGCTTGAGGGTATCGGGGCTCTGGAGAGAAGGTCACCACAACCATAGCGACGCGAGAGGCTTGATCTTGAAAACGTCTTGAAGGTTGTGTTACTCAGTGGGAATGGAGGACAGATGGTGAGTCGGGTGGTGAGGGAAATTCGTGTGAGCTGGACGGTAGCGGCAATCTTGGGCAGTTGATCAGACTGAACAGACTCCAGCTTGCGACCTCATCACTGGGCCGGTCTATAAGTGCTTCTTTAGCCATGGATAGCTGAAGATCAGAGGGGTCTCAGGGGGAAGCAGAAGTGTGGAATGAAAGAGTCTCTGCGATTACCAAAGAAAACTAAGTGGACTGGTTCCACTTGATGAGTGATCAGGGTTAAACTTTGGTTATTGAGAACAGTTGCAGGAATGGGAGGTTGAAGAGGAACCAGTGGGAGAGCTGGTTGTTTGTTCAAATTTCAGGAAGAGGCCAGGGTGAAAGGAAAAGTATGCTTCAGCCCATGCCGGTGCGTTTCCTCTCAGCTGTCCAACAAAACAGGAGTTTCAAAGCATCGGCCGAAAACAAGCGAGCACTGTAACAAATCCACACACCAACCCAACTCACCCAGGAGACAGCACTGTGGAAAATGGGCTTGACAGGGGAAAAGGCGGAGCAGCCCCTATGGTGGCGGTGGATGGAGAAGGATAGGTAGGTGCACGTGGCTGACTAGGACCGGGAGTGCCTTCAGAACAGAAACTACAGTTTGTGGATAGAAATTTTACACTGATTACTTAAAAAGTCAGGACATGTTGACCGAACCACGACTGCCTGCTTAGAGATTTCCGTCTGAATTGGGTCCATTTCTTCAGCCAGTTCATACTTTCAAGGTCAGAAGGATCCAAGTGCAGACACAACACAGAGCAGTAATAAGATTTCCCAAGTTTGAATGAAAATGCAGAATAACCAATGGCGAGACGTGAAGACGTGGCGGGGGAATCTCTGACGAGGAAACGCTGAAAACAGAAGAAGAGCGAAGCGGTAGTGGAAAGATCCTGGTTATTGATCTGTAGCTTTAGGTGGAGACATAAAGCTGTGGAGGGAGGGTGGGGTAGCCGGGTGGGCGTCCAAGTGGCGAGTGAGTGAGTGGAGTTCCAGTAATCCAGAGGATTGTGACAGGCAGGAGAAACAGGTCAGTCGTTCAAATCCAGGAGAGCGAGTTACAGAATGAAGCGGAGTGTTGACCATGGACGCCGTGTCCAGAATGCGGAGTTGTGAACGAGTCACGTGGTGACTTGACGAGATGCTGTGGGACATGAGGTTAAGAAACAAGAAGTTACGAGGCCTGGTTATCACCATGGCGATCTGGTGAAGAACTGACGGCAGTGCTGGTCTTAAGTATGGTCCTGCTGATTGCCAGAGATGGCTCCGCCCCCAAAGGGCTGGGCTTTGACAGAAAAACATCATTACACTGACTACTTCCTGTTTGTATTTCTGTCTGTGTGCAGTCGACCGCAGCTCTGGAGAGACTCGGGACCCCTTCCAGGGAACCGGATCAGCCGCTGCCGCGTCTGCATGAACCAGATATAACTTACTGCTGCGCCTCCTGCTGGTGCTGCTGCTGTAAATACGGCTGCTGTTCACATCACTACTGAGTCATACTACTGATAATAATAATGACTATTCATATTTTAAAATATGTGATAATATATGATACCATAATAGTCCTGCTGATGTTGTCTGTGCAGCGCTGTGCTCAGAGAGGCTCCCCTGCTTTCTCATATTCAGGCAGAGCTGTTTATACTTTCATGCTGTTTAAGAAAAAGAGCAGATTCTTTGGGTGAATTTTGTGAACTTTATTCTGTTTAATAAAAAATGTTTTCTAGAAGTCTCCTGTGAGCCGTCCTGTTTATGCACTTTCTCACCACATGCACTATATGCAATACTCCTTCACCTTTTTTCTGTTTAACATCACACTGATGGATCAGAGAGATTCAGTATCTTGCCCGAGGATACTTTGGCATGCAGACTGGACCCGCTCCACCTCCTGAGCTGCAGCCATCACTGCGAACTTTGCAAAAACCTGTCAGCATCTTTAGACGTCGCTCTGTCTTTAAACATGAAGATAGATCGTTTAAAATAAAGAAACATGTCTGACTTTCTCAAACTGTGAGAGAGGCAGACGCTGCTTCCTCAGATGTTTTGGTGTCGACGTGACATTATCACAGAGCCGCTGCAGATGTGCGGAGGCCGTCTGAGTGCAGTGAACTCATCCTCATTCTGACTGAGCATTGAGACATCGTGCTCAGCAACAACACTCGGGTGGTGTTTCGACGATACAAACAATAAAAACTAACGTGATGTGAGATTAGAAAATACTGAACTACAGTAGCTGATACACACACAGCCCCAGTCTTTGCAGGTCCAAACACCTGCACGGCGTAACAGCTGCGATGCATCTGCTCTGAAAGCACGACAGATGGGAGGATTTGGGCTCTTTTACATGTGTTTGGTGGAAGAATACTCTGCTTGGCACAGCATGCATCACTGTGAAACGCCACAGTCCTTTAAATCCTCCCATTTTGCTGAGAAAAGGTGAAAACGACCTGATCTTTCAGCTGAGGGTTGTTATTCAGCGTACGCCTGACTCGTCCTCCCGACTCTATAAATATTGGAGGCTTACAGTCTGTCAGAAACATGCAGTCGTGCTGTTTGACCTGTAAAGACGTCTGTGCCTCTTGGTTTATTTTGCATTTCCACAACAGTGCAGTCCTGATGAACTGGACCGTCAAAAGTCCTCCAGCGGTCTGAAGTTTGAAGCCTAATCTTGAAAGTAGAGATAGTGTCTGTCTCCTGAATCCAAACTGGAAGCTGGTTCCACAGAAGAGGGGCCTGAAAACTGAAGGCTCTGCCTCCCATTCTACTTTTAAATACTCTAGGAACAACAAGTAGGCCTGCAGAGCGAGAGCGAAGTGCTCTGATGGGTCTTTGCTTTACAAATGGTGTCAGGGTGTCGGAGAGGTTTTGTGTCTCTTGGGGTTTTTCTAAAAATTGTCTGCATGAAAGAAACATGTGACCGATGTCCCAGCACTGATTAATGAACTTGTTTTGTCTGATATTTGTGTGGCTGCAGGAGGCTGTGAGCGGCCCTCTAATGCATTTTCATATCTAAAGATTAGCGCAGCAGATAAGTGATTTCTCTTATTAATGTTGCTCAAAAACAACAAGACGACTCATGAAATTTCATTTTAAAGCTTAAATCTGAGGCGTTGGCGGCGGCGGTCGAGTCGGTTAACGTTCCCGCTCACGCTGAGGGCGTGATGTGAGCGCTCGGCTCCAAATTAAAGTGTAATCGTTGTGTTTGTGACTTCACACAGTGACTCAGGGTGGAAACAAAAACATCACAGGGGGGAGCGTGATGTCATCGCTTTCCATCGTGTGTGTGTGTTCGTGCCAGCGGCTCCTTAGCAATGGCTGTTCGCTGTTAATGTGTTGCCACGGCAACCGGCGGCTGATAATGCGTTGTTCATTATCCCCCAGAGAAGATGATGAAGACGAAGACGGTGAAGGAGAAAATGTGTGTGGAGCCCAGAATCACAGATTGATCTCAGATTTGTCGGCTCTTCCTGTGACGAGCCAGAGCACAGGACGAAGGTCCATCAAAATGAAACTGACTCTTACAGACAAAATCGCAACATGATGGGAAAATAGATGTGGAAGGACGTGCACGTAGTCGGCATCAGCTCCTCAGCGATGTGGAAGTGCAACAGCAGAAAGAGAAGCAGCAACATATCAGACGTGTCCTTCTGAAAAAGATAAAAGCAAGAAATAAAATCTAAGTGAACTTTTGTTCAATTAGAACAAACGTTTTCAGTTCTAAACGAACGTGCTCGGCTCAGATCAGTCATCTGGAACACGAACAGAGCAAAGGGAGAACTTTTAAAAATCGCAGTGTTCTGTTGCCTGCTCTGGTTAAAGTGGTGCAGGAACCCTGCAATGAGCTGATGTGATGCTCGTGTTCGTGCTGTCTTTCTACACGGCTGAAGGTGGAGTTCAGTCAGTGAGTCTCTGCTACACTTGGTGTAAACTAACTGTGACCATGAAACCAGGCCACTGTGCAGCAAGCGAACCTGCAGAGGGCTTTCATGCAGCCTTTAAATATCACAGTTAGCCTGCAGCAGCTTTCACAACATGAAGAAACATAATGTGACATGTGCAGATTGAAAACAAGAGGACTTAATGTCTTTGAAGCGAGCGAAGCTAACGTTCACCTTCCTGATGGCTGGTTGTGTAAAGCGCTTTGGGGTCCTTAGGGACTAGAAAAGCGCTATACAAATACAGGCCATTTACCATTTTACCATTCCTCTCCCTGTTAAATCAGCAGCTGGACCTTTAGCTGCAACTCACCGTGAGACGAACTGCACACACACAAGCTGCGTCTCAGTGCGTGGGCTGCAACCTCCTGAGGACCCGGGCCGAGAAGACCGAGAAGGCCGGAAGTGAGCGTCTGTGAAATTGGACGGTCTAACCTTCTGATCTGCGTCACCGCTGTCTAAATATAACAGGACACCGGAGTAAACTCTCGACCATCTCACACTTATGATAATCAGTCTGTTTGACGTTTATTCGGCTGTGTGAAAACTAGAACTTTAATCTCAGCCAAACAGATTCACTCAGGAACAAATCAAACACTGAAAGAAGCCAAACAATAACAGTTTTAAGTTATCTGAGTGACTCACAAGTCTGAAAACGACGTGCCGGGAGTTCGCTGTCCTCGCCCGGTCAGCTATCGAGCTGGTGGGTAACAGACGTCTCTGAAAACATCGGAGCACTTTTGCAAACATGTGATGTCCTGATAAATCTGCAGATATTTGAAGTTTACACAGCTACTGTCTCGCCTGAAACTACCTTAAAAATGTATTTTGCGACACAGAAAGAGTAATAAGAGTAATATTAAAACTAAGTAGCGGCTGATATCGTTGGAAACTGGACTTGGCTGGGCCGCGCTATGAATTCTGGATATGGTGGGCCACGAAGGACACACCCGACCCATCCTTCAAATTCGGGGAAATGAAGGACACATTGATATCGTCGTGTCGGTGTTGTTCCCAGATCAACACCAACATGACGATCAGATCATCCATTTTGCACAGCCTTTGTCGCCTCGCTGTGACGTTAAACCTGCAGACACCTGCACTCCTTGTGGCCCATTTTAACCTGGCTATAAATGATGCATACAGTTTTGCCTCTTTTATCTCTTTTCGTGACTTAAATGTTGGTAATTATGACCCATTAGGACTGCCTTTGCTGCGTTACTGTTTAGGCTTGAAGGTGCACAGTTGATGTGAAATAATAACTTCCCTCAAATGTGTTAAAGTAACGAGCCTGTTTTTAAAATGTGAGGAGTAGAAAGTTCAGATATTTGTGTTAAAAAGGAGTAAAAGTAAAAGGAGTAAAAACAATACTCCAGTAAAGTACAGATACCAGAAAAATTCTACTTAAGTACAATAAATAAGTAAGAATGCAAACATTGATGTGCTTTATTCGTTTTTAAAAATAATTTCCTGAATGTGTCGTATTAATGTTCTTCGTTAAAATAATCCTATTTGTTCCAGTCTCGAAAGGAGCCAGCTGAGGTGGTTCGGGCATCTGACAAGGATGCCCCCTGGGCGCCTCCTGGGTGAGGTGTTCCAGGCATGTCCCACCGGGAGGAGGCCCCGGGGCAGACCCAGGACACGCTGGAGAGATTATATCTCTCGGCTGGCCCGGGAACGCCTTGGTGTTCCCCCGGATAAGCTGGAGGAGGTGGCTGGGGAGAGGGAGGTCTGGGCCTCTTTGCTTAGGCTGCTGCCCCCGCGACCCGGCCCCGGACAAAGCGGATGAAGATGGATGGATGGATGGATGTTCCAGTCTCCTCTGCTGAGGGTGGAAGCAGAAACCTGTCTAACCTCCATCCACACAAAGAAAATACTGTGGCAATAAATTCTCAGTGATTCGGTTTCCATCAAAAGTCTGCCAACTTTTAAAACCATCTCTGACTGACATAAGAATACAAAAATAAATAAAAAGACACATTTTAATGTCCAAAGTTTGAAGCCTAATCTTGAAAGTAGAGATAGTGTCTGTCTCCTGAATCCAAACTGGAAGCTGGTTCCACAGAAGAGGGGCCTGAAAACTGAAGGCTCTGCCTCCCATTCTACTTTTAAATAGAGTCAGAACAGGGTGGGGGACACGTGCCCACATTATGTTCATGGCAAGAGAAGATGAGAGCTTTTACCCCAGGGTGCGTTCTTCATTCTCAGCTCACTACAGGTTTCCCAGCCTCAGAAACAGCACAGCTACATAGAAGTTAAGACTCACTAACACTATAAACTAACATGAGCTGTGAGCTCAGTTTCATGATCGTTAACATGCAAATCGTTGTTGCTAAGATCAAGTTCTTTCTCTCGTTCCTGAGAGGAAGCTCCAAGAACTATGTATGATTCACACGCTAGTTTGGTGCAAGTGTCCATCGCTAGGTTGGGGAAACGCAGCGGACTCTGAGGATGAACTCTCCCACTGAAAACATTACATCATCTTTATTGGGTCTTCTGGATTATTGAGCATCAGGACAACTAATGCTGGCTATCCGCACAGCAAACTGTGTAGGTGTGATCGTGGCTCAAGAGTTGGGCGTTCGTCTTATAACCGGAAGGTTGCCGGTTCGAGCCCCGGCTCGGACAGTCTCGGTCGTTGTGTCCTTGGGCAAGACACTTCACCTGCCGCCTACTGGTGTTGGCCAGAGGGGCCGATGGCGCGATATGGCAGCTTCTGTCAGTCTGCCCCAGGGCAGCTGTGGCTACACCTGTAGCTGCCTCCACCAGTGTGTGAATGTAAATCGCTTTGAGGGCCCCGGAAAGCACTATATAAATGCAATCCATTATTATTAGGTACATCACACACAGATACTAATAAGTAAGAAGAAATACCTGTACAGTAACCTCACAGCAGCCATATTATTGGTCAGGTGATCCCTTCCACTGCCGATGTGGCAACAACAGAGCCGTTTCCCCTCCTTAAGAAACGTGTGTGAACCATCCAAAAACCACGACTTACCTCTGTTTCTATCATTGTGTCGTATCCCACCTTTACGTGTGATCCGGCTGAGCCAGAGCAGCTCCACCGGGCCGCTTCTAACTTTAAACTGTTGTTGACTCTGTCATATTTTGTGTTCTGTTTTTTCTCTAAAAGCCAATAACAACACTACAAAACTCTCCACACCTGTACAAGCGCGGCTGCTGTGAGCAGAGGAAGCTGAAGGGAAAGCAGAAGTAACCTGTTAAACGTCCTGTGAGTGTTTGTGTCATTCAGGCCTGAGAATGTGAGAAACCAGGGGCCGCAGTAAAAATGTCAGAGCACTGCGGAGTGATAATCAGCTGCAAAAGGTCCCACAGCAGAGAGAGGTCAGAGGTCACAGAGGAACAATGAGGGGAGCTGCAGTGTTTGTGCAGATAATCCATCCCGCAGCACCAGATTGGATCAGGCTGGGTCAGGCTGGATTGGATAGCCTTTATTGTCCTCAAGGGACAATTGAGTTACAAACTGTGGTGACCAGCCAGCGAGATAGCATTAAACAAATGAAAGACACAGACACGGGAACTTGGTGGGTGTCTGCACTCATACGTTGGATCTAGCTTGTTCCGGCGCATCCCACAGATATTCGATCAGATTGGGATCTTGGACGTCTAGAGGCAGAGTTGGCCTCTTTGTTGTTTCTGGAGTGGTTTTAGCAGAATGCTGGCCTCTGATGGGGGAGAGTGCTGGGATTTTGTAGATGTCATCAATAAAACTGTCAAATAATAATGTGGGTGCAAAAGAAAACATGCAGCACTGCTCCTGATTCACTCATTCATCCTTCAATTTGCAACTCAAATGTACTTAAATAGCACAAAATCACAGCAGCTGTTTGATACTGTAAGGTGAAAACTCTACAGTAATACAGAGAAACCCCAACAACCAGACCACCCCAGTGAGCAAGCACTTGGCGACAGTGGGAAGGAAAAACTCCCTTTTAACAGGAAGAACCAGGTTTGGGGTAGAGTGAGGAGGAGCTGCTTTATTTCTTTTCTTTTGCAAAGCGTCCTCGGGTTAAAGGAACTGCAGAAATCAAAGTTTCTGTTATTATTATGACTACAAAGATGGCCGTCTGAAAACAGCTTCAGCCATTCTGAAACTTGAAAGTAGAGCACTAGTCATCAAATTCAGTCCACCCAGGTTTTATTCACCTGGAGTGATGTCATCAGTTTTACTTAAATCCTTAACAAAGAGGCAGAGGGGTCACTGCTGACCTGGTGCTGGTTAGATCCACTTTGCTGTAGCATTAGCCAAACTGCTAACAACTCATCCAAACAGCAGGAAGAAAAACTTCTTTCCTCTTTTTTGTTCTGCTCTTTAAACTGGACACACTGGATTCGATTTAGCACACAAATAAATATTTGAAAGTGTAAAATGTGAACATTTAATGCTCCTGCATTTATTCCCCGTAGGAAGATCGGTTGTGTTCCTCCTGAAATATAATATCAGGATCGGTCCTCGCGGCGTGTACATCGTGAAGAGCTGCGCTGCTTATTGCGAGCCGTTATCTAAAGTGCTTCCACTGAAGTTGGACTTGAATCGAGTGTTATTTTACGCTCTGCTGGGACTGCGTTGAGTCATCCGTGTTGGTGGGATTCCCTGATGCCATTTCCACTCTGTCTGCCTGCAGAAGAACATTTGAAAGCAGCACAAAGTGTTTTTCGACAGTATAAAAGTCGTGTTTGTTCTGACTAAATGTTGAGTGGGCGACTCTCTGCTGCTGCCTCTTTGTTTAATGGAGATATCAGCGAGTGCTAATGAAGTCTGCTAATCCTCTGAACGCTCCGTTAATTCCTGTCCTCTTCAGCCCGACGTTCCGCTGTTGTATTTGTCGGAGATGAGCGGCGGCAGCCGCGGCGCGCTGCTGCTGATAGGTTTATTGTTTTATTGCTCGGCTTCCATTTAAAGTCAATAAGGATTAATGGACTTTTGTTTAACTTGTAAGTCAGAGTTCCTTCATCACCTTGCAGCTCGCCGGCTGTCAATCAGCCACGCGGCATCATGTGACCCACAGGAGGAGGAGCACCAGGCTTCAAAAGGGCAGCACCCACAGCACCAGGACCAGAGAGAGCCAAGAACCAGAACCAGCACCAGGACCAGCAGAAGAAACCAGACCAGCACCAGTAGGAGCTTCTCCTTCTCCTCTGCTCTTTTTCTTGGTTCTTTTCCTCTTTTAACATCTTCTTCTTGCTCTCCTCCAGGTATGCAGTGTGTACGTTGTCCCGCCATTTTGGTTCTCATGGCACTGGTTCTGTGCAGTACCGGAGTTTCCTCTCAGCCAGACAGAGACCAGCTGCAGGACCCGGACCTGGAGCTGGAGCTGGAGCTGCGCAATCATCGGCTGCTGCAACGACCTCGCAGCGCAGGGTTCCTGTCACAGGTGAGACCGAGCACCCTGACAGCTCGCAGCATCGTTTTAGTGCGCCATTACTTTGAAGGAACAGTGGGGAAACAGCTCCCTTCAGATTAAAGCGTCGCGATGATAAGGCTCTGTTAGTGAGATGCTTTATTATCTTTGGAGCCAGGCTAGCTGGTTCCCTCTTATTCAACATGTTTTTATGCTAAGCAAAGCTCACAAGGTAGCAGAAAAGACAGTTAGAGGGTTCCAAGTATTTCTTCAAAGTTCTGCTTCAGCTCCATATTTCTATTCTTTAACTCTGCCAGAGCAGCTTTGCATGATTCACAGCTCAGAATAATCCTTCTTTATCTGATCCAGGGCATTTCCCATCTGCCTTCACTGAATCAAACTCTGATTGGCTGCTGAATGTGTGGGTGGGACTTGTGTTTGCCGAGATGATTATATCAGGATATTTGCTCTCCATGACATCATAGAGACACAAAAGTGGAAAAAACAAAAATACAAACAAAAAGTGATTTACAACAGAAGCCGAGTTACCTCGTTTCATTCTTCTGCAGTTAAAACTGGACAGTTTGTTTCTTCTTATGATTTCTTGCTCTGTTCATCCACATTAATGTTTTGGAACAGCAGGTCAGTTCAGATCAAATGTGTCTTCTTGGGAAGATCCCAGAAAAACTTGGTGCAGTTCCAAGTTGCTCTAAACAGTTCTGAGCTCTTCTGTTTGGTTACTATTCGATGTGTCCTAATCCATGCTGAATCATTCTGACCTGCTCTAAACTCGTTCATCACTGTTGCCAAACTCCCAGGTGTACCACATGGTTCCAAAAAAGTGATCTAAACTGTTCTAGCTGCTCTTAGCTGTGCTAAAGGGTCTGCTTTGGTGCTAAACTGGTTTCTGGATCCTCAGGAGTGGAGTAAACGTGCGGTGGAGGACCTGCTCGCTCAGATGTCTCTGCCTGAGGCCGACGTCCAGCGGGAAGCTGAGGCAACAGGCGGGAGGATGAACCTGGAGCGGTCTGCCGACCAACCCAACAGCATACCCCCCCGCGAACGCAAGGCCGGCTGCAAGAACTTCTACTGGAAGGGCCTCACTTCCTGTTAAAGCCCCCCCAGGTACGTGACCACCTGCTTAAGCTACACCTACAAACTATACCAGTTAACCTAGATACCAACCTGCTGTCTCACCTGTCTTCTTTTTTGCTTCCAGATGAGGCCACGCCTTCCTAAGACCAGTGGACCGATCCCCTATCACCTGGCCTTCACCTGAGAGATTGGATGGACCAATCAGCAGCTGTCTGGCTGCATCATACCTGAATAATTAATGTAATTATCAAATAAAGAGAGAAATCTGTGAAGTCTGTGTCCCCGCCTCCTCTGTCTGTCTGAACTGTGAACACACATCCAGCTGTGCAGCAGCTGTTAGCATCCTGACAACAGACTCCTGCATGCGTGACCGGGAGGAGCAGTGGGAGCACTGGGAGTGATCGGTGTGTTTGTGTGGAAACAGCAGCAGGCCTTAGTGTTTGAACAGAGAGCGAGAGGGGCGAGTCTAATTAACCTTAAATGGAGAGCAGCGAGAGAGAGCAAATATTGGCTGAAGACATTAAACGGCTGAGAGAGAGTCGGAGTGATTGCAGGCAGACACTTTAGTCCATTAAAGGGCACAACATCACTCACACACATCTTTGAAAGCTTCACACTAATGTGCACACTCAAGCCCCGCCCTCTTCCTGAACATAAGCCACCGATTGGCTGCTATGCAGCAGCGTGTTCGTGTTTCACTTTAGGAGAACGAATACGTCCGCTGTTATTTCAGCGTCTTAGACACTGATCTGTCATGTCAGCAGAGCGAGGGTCACATTTACAGCTCGACTCACGCTGCTGATCTGTGCTGGCCTTTAATTATTAAACCGAACGTGACGACCACATGCAGTGGCGGTCCTAGCCTGTTTGGCGCCCTGGGCGAACACTCCCTCTGGCACCCCCCCCCCCCCCTCCCACACACACA
>NC_140539.1:39712769-39727769 GCF_057382185.1 Mchenga conophoros
CACGCGTGCTGTTTGTCACGCGTTCAGGCGACGTCTGTAAGTTATAGCGACAAAAAGGCAGGATCCACTCGTGTGTGTGTGTGTGTGTGAGCGCGCCATGTTCATTAAACACTGAGTTACCAATCAGAGGGCTGGATTCCCCTCTGAGGTTTGTCCTGGTCTGTCCTTTTCCTTGTCTCCTTGCACTCTATTTCATTTCCTTGTCACTTTTCCTCTGCTGTTTTTTTCTTTTCTTCTCTCGTTTCCTTGTCTCCTTGTTTCCTTTCAATTTCCTCTCTCTCTTTTTGCTTCATGTCCTCTACCTTGTTTCCTCTTCCTTTCTTACCCTTCCTTGTTTCCTCAGCAGCTCTTTGTTTTCTATGCTTTTTCAATTGTTTCCTCGCCTCATCCCCTTGTCCTCCCTCTCTTCCTCTTTTTACACTCTTCTTAGGTCTCCTTCTTGTCTTGTCTCCTTGTTTCCTACTTCTTTTCATTCCCCTTTCCCAGGTTCTTTTTTCATTTACTTCTTTTTCCTTTTTCCCTTTTGTCTCCTTGTTTCCTCTCCTTTAAACTTACATTTACTCTTTTATTCTATCCTTTTATCCTTACTCCCTTCTCTAGATTTGCTTTCCTATTTCCATTTCGTTCCCTGTCTCCTCTACCTCTGTTGTTTCCTCATCTCCTCGTCCTCTTTGGTCTTATCTCCCCCCAAACACACACACTTGCTGTTATAATCTCCTCTCCCCTTGCATTTGTTCGTGTCTCCTTCTCTCCTTCATCCTGTCTGTTCTTGGCTCCTTGCTTTGACTTTTGAGTTGTTCTCTGTCGCTCTCCCAGAATCCCGCGGTGGAGATGCACGATGTGTGCTGACCTGCTAATTATGTGGACGACAGAAACCTGTGTGTGTGTGTGTGTGTGTGTGTGTGTGTGTGTGTGTCACACACACCTGCTGTGTTTCTGCTCATTGATTAGTCCAGACTGACAGACAAATTCACCTCCAGCCGAGTGTCTGATTGGTCAGCCTGCAGCGAGGTGTTTTAGTGGTCCGCTCCCCCGCGGGGTGTCGGTGTGACGCTGAACCCCACCACACCTGCACCTGGACCTTTGAACCCATTAAGGGAGCAATTCACACATATTTCCACGCTTATTATGGGAGGAAGGCGAGGACGGGAACAACGACAGAGTCAACCTGACATTAAACATAAGGAAATTTCCATCAGTGCGGGATTTAAAAACCAGGAAGTTCCAACACCATGCCATAAAATTAAAAAATCTCATACGATTTAAATTCAGGGGGTCAGCACTCACCTTTCCTCACCTGCTCCACCCACTCCCACTTCCCCATCCTCCAGTCAGAACCTCTCAGTGCAAAGAACGGAGACTGTGTTGAAACAATGTGAACGTTGCACAGGAAACACAATACTACCAAAAGTATTCACTCACTCATCCAAATCATTGAATTCAGGTGTTCCAGCCGCTTCCATGGCCACAGGTGTAGGTGTGCAGACTGCTTCTACTAATGTTTGTGCGACAGTGTTCAGCTATCAGCATCTTCTTCTCTGAATTTCAGCTGTAGTCAGCTGAGGAGCTGGCAGGATGTGACTCCACGAGCAACATGTTCCCTCTTCTCTCTTTCAAAATAAAACTACAGGAATTTACGGTGTTCTGAGAGAAGAATGGAAACGTGGTCGTTTTGAAGCTTTGAGCTTGTATTTAACGTTCCTCACACACATGCAGAGATGGGCAGTAACGCGTTACTTGTTACTTGTAACGCGTTACTGTAATCTGATTACTTTTTTCAAGTAACGAGTAAAGTAAGGGATTACTATTGCAAAAACAGTAATTAGATTATCGTTACTTTCCCGTAGGAGCGCTGCATTACTGCGTTACTAAAACCGTCATTTTTTTTGCGAGAATGTCTCACGACAGTGACGTAAGCGAGTGCGACGTTCGTGACAGCAGCTGTGTGCAGATCAACAGTGGATCACATATCCAGTGCAGAGAGAGTATGAGCGTGCAGCGTTTAAAGCGTGGAAGTACTGACCTTACTTTGAGTTTGATTCCATAAAAAGTGACAAAAACATTAGTGTCCGCTGTGCGTGGGAAGAAAACTTCTTTTTACAGCGAAAAAACCCCTAAACTTCCAACAAGCACCGAGTAGCTACGACGTAATGGGAAACTCACAGAGAAACTCACGGATTCTTCCACTGACCGCGGCACACCTGCACCAGGGTAAACCTCCGCCTGCCCCACTCCTGCTTTACAGGTGAAAATAGAGCAACAGGACCGCTGAGTCTTTGACTTTATTTATTTTCTGCTGTGTTTTACTTGCATCTATTTGAAAGACTGAGTGTAAACACACAAAATATTTTATTTTATGAGCTGGAATGTGCAGAAAATAGGTTTAAATGTTAAACTAATTTCTTCCAGTCAGAATGTTGCAGATAATTAAATGTTTGCTTGATGCATAAAGTTAAAAGATTAAAACTAATAAAACAAGTTTTAAAAAGAGACTTTTCCATTTGATTACATTTTGTATGATGGATTATGTAGAAAAAGTAGAATTGGGCTGAAAGATCTATCGCTTTATCACCTCTTCAGGTTGTAAATCGTGCTTTTAAAAAGCAACTAAGTAACTAAGTAATTAATTACTTTTGAAAATAAGTAATCAGTAAAGTAACGGGATTACTTTTTTGGGGAAGTAATCAGTAATTAGTTACTGATTACTTTTTTCAAGTAACTTGACCAACACTGCACACATGCAAAGGTGAGTTTGGCAAAGTGTTTAGAAATCATCTTCAGGTAAGTGTGGTTCAGGTTCTCTCTGTGCTTTGCTGGACAGCTAGCTGAGCGGCTAGCCTTTACTTGTTGCTAACTCAACTTTTTACATCAGGTTTGTAGGGACGGTTGACTTTTCCAGGTCTCATTGGAATTAAAAACAAAGTCCATAAAGTGCCTTAGCTGTAACACAGACTGCATGAAAGCTAGGCCAATTATTTCTGAAGCAACAGATAAGAGAAAGTCTTACTGCTAAAACATGTTTCCACTCACACCGAATGACGGGGGGGGGGGGGGGGTGTGTGTGTCTCATTTCTGTTATTTAAAATGATAATAGAGTCAAGTGAGTGAATGACTCCATGCTTCTATTCCTACAGGTTATCCAGATCATGGTGGCAGCTGTCAGAGCTGCACAGGCTTCCCTCTCCACTTCCTCCAGCTCTTCCAGGGTGACAACAAGGCATTCCCAAGCCAGCTGAGAGATGTAATCTCTGCAGCATGTCCTGGTTCTGCCCCAGGGCCTCTCCTGCTGTGCCTGGCGACTCACCTAGGGTTGCAAAGCAGCTTGCAGAGGCAGTGGTAGACAGGCTAAAGCATGATTTATGGATGATTATAAGCAGAGGCTCTGGAGACGAGCTTATGTGGAGTCCAATTAAAAACCACAAACTCATAGCTGGATGCATGCACGCTGAATGCTGATTGGTTGAAGGGTCAAAATATGAAGTGTGGCTGCAGTGAAGAGTTTCCACACTCAGCATCACTGAGAGATGTTCTTTAGCCTTTAATGTTATTTTAATGTTCTAAGGACCTGAAACACCAACAACATGCATGCATGAGTCTGCACAGCTCGCTGTAGCACCTGCAGATTACCGACCTGCAGCCGTGCACGTCGCGCTTCTGCGGCCGAGCTTCTCTTCACAGCTGAGCTCTGCGAACACACTGAATGTATCAGCTGGAGTTAATACTGCACAGCGGTCGGGGGAAATCATTTGCATCATATTTATGTGAGAGCAGAGATGAATCAGCCTCGCGAGTCTGTAAGTTGCTGTTCCACAGGGCACGGGTTCACACGGCGTGCAGGAAGTGAAGACCTGAATTTATTTATCCAATGTTTCCGAGCTGGGATGTTCTGATGCTCAGTGCAGGCTGTTTAAATGTGTATGAGGTCGGTTCATTGTGCTGTCGCACATATGACAATATCTGATTTGTTGTTTTTTATTGTGTCTGAATAATTTCGCCTGAGCAGACATGCAAATAAAATCAGGGACACGATGCTCCAAATTGAGACTGTGCAGAAGGAAGCAGACGAATCACAGCAGGCCGTTAATCCACAGATCGCCGCCTCGCTCTGTCTCTCCGTCGGGCTGTCGTCCTCTAACTCGCACCAACAGGCCGAACCAATCAGCTGTCACGACAGGAAGCCGCTGTGGTCCGAACACTCACAGAGGCTTTTCTCCGTGACCGCGTTGGACAGGTGTGGAAAGTGTCCTGTCGGTCGCCGTTAGCATTCTGACAGCTGAAGCTTTCGGCACGCACTCCTGCGAGGCGTGCTGGACATATCGATGACAGACGACCTCTGGAGGTCAGAAGATCTTCATGTGTTTGTGCATCTCTGTCATAAAGCTGAAGTCTTTCTTTGTTGTTGTCCTGAACTTCCTGCCCTGAAGACTTGAATCCATATGAGATCCTCATCACCTCGTAGGAGTCAGGATGCTCTGTGAAATAAATGCAGTGATTTTATCATAAATTATATTTTATTCATAACAGAACATAAGAACATAACAAATGTGGAAACTGGAAACAACAGACATCTCTTGGTTTTGGGGGGGTGATAAAAATATGAGCTCCTTGTGAACATGATGGCAGCGACACGTCTGTAAAAGTAGGACAGGTCCATGTTTGCTCTCTAACACCAGTCTGTGACGGTCTGCTTCGTGCTCTCGTTGCTTTCACGAAGCTCCAGATGTTGTCAGCTGCTCAGAGGTCTGCTCCTCTGCTTTAGTCTGAGTTTGGATGGATCTGACCTGTATGGAAGCCCGTTTCTAGTATCCATAACTCGAAATTTCGACTTATTAACTCGAAATTTCAAGAAATATAACTCAAAATTTCGAGTTACTTTTCTCAAAATTTCGAGTTAGCTCTGCCAATCAAAAATCTACGTGAATGAGGTCACTTTCTTGTTACCTGGAAGCATATGGCGCAGAGGAACGCGCACTCAAAAACGGATCCCAACAAATTGGCGCTTTCATGAGTACGTTTGCTGACAGAGACTCCTCCAGGTTCTCTGAGATGCCGATGGTGACGTGCTGTGGATGTTCACAGATGGTGGATGTCTGCCCGTCTTTACACCAGAGAAACTCCGCCTCTCTAAGATGCTCATTTTATACCCGATCACGTGACTGACCTGCTGCCAGATGTTTCTGTTTAGCATCACTTACTTTTCCAGACTTTTTTGAGACTTTTACTAACATATAATTCAAAATGAGTTTATTATGAGTGTGGGTGTGATCGGTTTCCTCTCGTGCTTGGATCAGAGCTCAGCTCTCGTCAGACAGATGCAGCTTCAAATGCTGCTGCGACCTTTTCAGAGCGTTTGATGAACAATAACAAACACACTGGATGCGTTTGTGTCATTTCTGAAATGTTAGCATCATTTTTAGTCCTGCTCCAAAGTTTGGGGTCACTGAGAAACGTCCTTGTTTTTGAAAGAAAAGCACATTTGCTTTCACTTAAAACAACATTAAATTAATCAGAAATGCTCTGACAATTAGTGATTAATGAAATTATTAAAGATGAACAACAGTAATACCTGCGTAGGCGTAGAACGGCTCTTTTCCAGCAAATGTCACTGCAGAGCTTCAGCAGCACACGTGTGAGGAGACGGGCTGACTGCAGTCATGTGAGCGCCGCTGCAAACACACTCAACGAAGCTTAAAGCAGCGAAAATGTCCTTGACGTGGGTCAGAGTGTGTCAGGCTTCGGTCCAGGCAGGTCAAATCGATAGATTTCCAGCCGATCAGCTGATCTCCAACAATGACGCCGTGGAGCTCCGACCTCGGCCCTGTCAGTCCAAACACCGACTCGTTATGAAGAAGCAGCTGACTCACTGTGTTACTGTGCTGTGTTTCATCTTCCTTCATTCACGCCAACCTGGCCCCGCCCCTCCCTGAGCCTGGTTCTGCCAGAGGTTTCTTCCTGTTAAAGGGGAGTTTTTCCTTCCCACTGTTGCCAAGTGGTCCAGGCCCTGGTCATATGCAATGTGAGTGTATTAAACAGCGGTGGCTGTGTGTGCACGGCCATGTTTCAGGTTTTTCTGCTGCAGTATTAAAAGAGGAAAACGAGGCTGTGAGGGGAGCAGCAAACAGCGACGCGTCTGCAGCTTAACAGCAGGACACTGTTGGTGGGAAGAGCCTCGCTGCTGCGACTGAAGCTTCGTTACTGAGACTCCCACAGGTCTGAGCACATTAGGACCTCGACAGGGGTCAAACGTGAGCTCGCAGTCACAACGGACCAAAGAGCCGCTTGAGCTCTGCAAATAACCCCAAACGCAAAAATGAGCCCATGAAATGAACATGTTTCCTCTGCCTGTACGTCTGCACTGCATCACGTCAGCGTCGGATCAGCTCTCACACGAAACTAAAGTAAAACAGCCTCAAAGCACGAGCTCATCGCATGTCAGCTGACTTACAGGCACAAACTGTACCACACAGATTTCAATAACCACTCAGCTGTGCGTGTCAACAGGTAAATGGTTTTTCATTGACAGACCTGCAGGCAGCAGCACAATGATGCGCTCGATGTGAGGAGGGCGGAATAATTATTTCAAACCAGAGCTGATGCTTCACTGAGCACACGACATTTATCAGCAAATTGAGTCAGAGATGGAAGAACGAGAAGAAAGAGACGTGGCAAGAACAGTTACCTCACGCTCACCTGGACCCTAAAAATAATCAAATCAAATAAGCATCAGCCAGAGCATCATCCTGCCCCTTCACCTGCTCGCCATCTCACCAACACACGACTGCTCAGTGAAACAATCAGTAAAGCTAGACTGAAGTAAAAATGAAAACTGGCTTACAAAACTACTTAAACTGAAGTAAAAATGCCCAGAAAATGTCTTCAGCTTTAGTCTCTACCAAGCAGCTGCAATTCCTTCAATGTCCAGCAGAGGCAGCAGTGAGTCAGCCGCAAAGACATGTTAATAAACCCGTTTACAGTCTGTCCATCCATCTGTTTGCTCCTTTTCAGGGTCGCTGGAGCTTATCCCCGCTGTCTCAGGGTGAGAGGAGGGGTACACCCTGGACAGGTCGCCAGTCTGTCGTGTTTTGTGTTTACTGTGATAGAATAGAATAGAATAGAATAGAATAGAATAGAATAGAATAGAATAGAATAGAATAGAATAAACCTTTATTATCCCACAGATGAGAAATCTCGGTGTTACAGAGCTCTTACAGCACGGGAAAAGAAAATATAACAGGAGGACACAGGGTGGTCCTATATGCAGGTAACAATGTACAGAATACAGTAAACAAACAGGCTGGTGAGTAAGACGACCAGAACCATGTTGAGCTGCATCATAGAGTCTCGCTCCTTCCTACACTGAAATGAAGTGGACTGTGAAGTGGGGTGCACCCCCAAAACCAAGTGAACAACACGTTCAGCCATTTATGTTCACAGTGTGTTCACAGAAATACCTCAGGATTCATGACGACATCATCTGTTTAAGCTCACGGGCGCTCGCTGCGCCGACACAGGAGGAGCAAACGTCAGCGATGCAGACAGAGGAGGCTCTCTCCACAAAGTTTCACCTCCTGTTTACTCTCTGAGCTCCTCTCTGCCCCCCCAGTCCTTTGGTGGAAGTGTCCAGATTTCACGGACACTTCCTGTCGATCACACAGCATCAGTGACTTTAATAACGCGGCTCATGGTTCTGTCTCTTCGTTGACGTTTGTTTCAGGCAACCTTATTTGACAACAGCACGATCAAACTGGAAATTCTGGCCCCATTTGGTCCCCTGTGACAACATTCTGGACACGCCCCTGTGCTAAATCTGATCATGTGACCGCCTCCTGTCCGCGAGCCTCCGGCTGAGAAACAAAGTGAGTGGGAGGGAGGGAGGGGAGGAGGGGAGGAATTTGAAACCGGCTCATTTCACTAACAATCATCATCATCATCATCAGTCACCCCCCTCCACCCATCACCAAACCCACCCCACCGTCCTGGGCAATGACGTCAGCGGGGCTTTAAAAGAGCCGCCGTGACGGGACAGAAGCAGAAGATCCTCCGAGCCGCAGACAGACACACACGTGACGAAGATGAACTCCTCCTCGCGCCTCCGCTGCCTCCTCCTGCTGCTCGTCTCCCTCACCGCCTCCATCAGCTGCACCTCCGCCGCGCAGAGAGACTCCAAACTCCGCCTGTTGCTGCACCGGACGCCGCTGCTGGGCTCCAAACAGGTCCGACACGCGCACACGCACGCGCACACACGCACCCATTTCATTTGATTTCAAAAAATCTGTTTGAACTTTAATTGGAGTGTAAAAAGTTTGAAAATGATTTTCTGTGAAAGTTTTGTAGAAAAATGAAAAACTGCAGGAAAAAGTTTGAATGTATTAAATGTAATGAAACTGTAAAGGTGGAGGAAACATCACTGAGTGCAGACAAGGCTGAATATTGTCTTTATGAATGAACAGCCATAAACAAATGTACCAGATAACCAGGAAGCAGCTCCTTTAATGAAAAACACAGAAACCTGCAGCTGGTGTAAAAATCACAGCGGTTTGTTCTCTGTGAACGTTTGAGGGCTTCAGCTCTGATTTCAGCTCTGTTCACTCCTATCAAAGAAATCAGAGGCTGAAAACATCATCATCATCATCACTGAATAAAATCAGACAGGAAGCAAAAGGATGCAAATAAAAGCTTCAGTCTTTATTAAAAACCCTGAGGCTTTAAATCCAGAGAAACGTTTCCCTCCATCACAGAGCGCTTCAGCTTCACTTTAACTACACACGTCCTGAACCAGTCTAATACCTGACAAACGAGCTGAAATCACACCTTCTCGGTCTGTGAGGGCTTCTTTTATTTCTTTGTCGTGACCTGCGTGAAGCTCTCCTGACGATGACGAGAGGGCGAGGAAAGGTTTGTTTGGCGGCTGTAAATCAGCCGATGATTCATCTGCTCATCGCTCCTTTGTGGATTCTTTATGGTCGAGTCTGGAAAGCCCGAGCGACCGATGAAGACAACGTTACTGCTGTGTGATGTTTCAGACGCTTTCAGCAGCCACTCGCGTCGTGACTTCGGTCAGACACGAGGTGAACGTTCTGAAGAAGCTCAAACAGCTTCTTCTTCCATCAGTGAAGGTTTGCAGCAGAGATCATGCAGGACTGTGACACTCTGCTGCAGGCGCTCAGCTCTTGCATCCACATCTCGACTGACGTTTCCACCTCGGCTCCACATCAGCTGCTTCTTCTGCAGCTCGACTTTCACCCATAAACATGTGAACACAGCCTCCATCTCTTTACATAGAACGGTCATTTCATCTCAGTGTTATTCGTACAGCACCGGTTCACACTGTAGGCAAAAGACTCTACAGCAAGAATCAGACGACCCGCGGCGACAGTGGGAAGGAAAGGAGAGAGAGATGGGCAGAGAGGACAAAACTAAAATGTGATGACACACAGCAGGTAGAGATCAGTGCAGACGGTTGGTGTTCAGAGAAGGGCGCGGCATGCTTTTTGAGTAAAACGGAGGATGTGGTTCCTCTCTGCAGCACCGTGACGCCATGAAGACGCCACGCAGACAGGAAACACGATGGCGTCTGACCTCTGCAGACTCACAAACACTCAGAAACTATGACATAAAACCTCTTTTTCTGTTTTGATGTGTGCAGTTTTCTTCAGCATCCCACAAACTGCTCAGCAGGAAGTGAAGGAGTCACAGCTCACCCTTTCACAATAAAGCTTGAGAGTTTTCAGAGCAGGGCTGCACGCTCCAAACTTAGTTTGTGGTTTTCTGCCCCCTGGAGGTTTAAGTGTGTTAGCATCTTTCGCTGATTGGCTTCAACCTCGAGATATCCTGCAGGTCACGGCGATGTGTTTAGAGGAATCGTCTTTGGAACAACTTTACAGATTACTGTGAAAAGTCTTTAGTTACATTAGATGTTTTCAAAACACAACTCATAAAATCTTTAAGGAAAAAGTCAAAAACATGTTTAAACTAAAACTTTAATATTTATCCACCAAATAACAACTGAACGCGTGTTGTTACAGCCGGTGTTTCAGCGACACGCTCGAACCTCAGAGAGAAATCAAAACAGCGAAACAAATTTGTCTGTTCAGAAATGTCAATAACTAATTTCACCCACATAATAAATTGTTTGTTTGTGAAACAGTAAATACAAATGAATGGATAATGAAAATATTTTGCTATTAGCATTGAAAACTATACCTTGATCATTTTTCAAAACTACTTATAAAAAAAATTCACTTATAATAAAACAAAACCATTTATAAAAATTTCATTATTATTTCATTTAATTCTCCTCAGGAAAGAATTTATAGTAATATATGAATTAGATTTCAAACAAACATAAACTCACAAAGAAAAAACTTCTGAACATCAGAAGCTAAATTTATTTAAACTAAATCATCATGATCACGATTTATTTTATAAAATTTGTTTTGTTTTTTCACAGTGTTACTACTGTCAGTCAGTTTGTAATTATACATTAAACACAAATAACTTCATTAAATCACAAAATAAATGTCATTTTATTATGTTGTGCAAAAAGTAAAATCTTCACTTTATCAATTTTGTTTTTACTACTGAATCTGGGTGATGTCACAGACAGGAGATGTCCCTATATGGTCATCTCTGGCACCAAAGCCCCGCCCACCACCTATTTAAAACAGTTAGACGGTGGGAGATAAAGATCATGCAAAGCTCCCCTCCCCCCTCCCTCACAGAGTAAAAACAGGAACTTCGTTTCACTTTAAGCAGCCGACGCTGAGCTTTGTTGGGCTCCTCACGTTCCCGCACTGAGTTATTCGTGTGTTTTTCATCTTGACGTGTTTTCAGGACATGTCGCGGACCTCGCTGGCAGAGCTGCTCCTCTCTGACCTCCTGCAGGTGGAGAACGAGGCTCTGGAAGAGGAGAACTTCCCTCTGTCCGACGGTGAACCCGAAGACATCCGCGTCGACCTGGAGCGCGCCGCCGGCAGCGGCCCGCTGCTCGCCCCCCGAGAGAGGAAAGCCGGCTGCAAGAACTTCTTCTGGAAGACCTTCACATCCTGCTGAGAGCCTCCTGCTCCTCCTGCTGTACAGAAACACGAGACTGTCGTGATTAGTTTGGATGAAGTGTTTTGATTTCTCTGAGCTGATTCTTTCCGAATGTAAACTTGATGAAACTATTTTTAATTGTTGGTTTGAATAAAATCAGTTTGAGACAAACACTCGACCCCGTCTGCTGCTCGGGGGGTAAACACCTTCATCACGATGAAGAACTGCAGATTTTATGAAGCTGATTAATGCTGGTGCCGGGGAGGGAGGGCTGAACAATAAAATAACTTTAATGATGGTTAATAAAGAGAGGAAGTGGCTCCATAGCAACCACAGGGAGGAATATTTAATCAAACTGAGATAACAAATCAGATCATAAGTTTCCATTTTATTGATCCTCAGAGGCTGGACTGAACATCACAGCAGAGAAATCAATAAAAATCACCTGTGCAGATGTTCAGGCCATAAGTATGTGGACACATGTGCACTGACACGGAGGAGACGGGGGGCTGTGGGCTTTCTTCACCACAGAAATCAATCGCTTCGCTCAAAAAAGCACATTTCAAAGCCAAACACAATAAGTAGAAAAAGCGACATTTGTGCATGTTTTTTCCAGTTTTAACTTTTCATTTTTTGCACATTTTTAATTTTAGGCTGTGAAACATTTCAACACAGAATGACCAAATAACAGAACCTCGGGTTTATATCAGCTACATGTTTCAGTGTCCTCCCGTTAGCGCTCGCACAAAGCTTCTGTTCTTCTTTGTCAAAGACAGATGATCACATCTGTCAACCTTCCCGCAGCGCTGGCGACATGTCCCCGAGCACGCCTGAACGCAAGGATTTGGTTTTGGCATTGGTGGGGACGGATGATTCAACCATCGAACTCTGCCCCGTTTCTTTTCTTTTTTCCATTTTGTCTTTGCTTCTTGATAAAAGGAGAAGTATACTTGCCTACACACGCTATTCTACCTGCTTTTAAACCGTTACAATTCATAGTTTTATATGTGAATTATATAATGTTAAATTCCTATTAAACAAATGACTGACTAAGTATTTTAGGCTTTAGTTTACTTCCATATAAATCAGGTATCATACAAACATAAAAATAGCTTCAAATACAGTCATGACAATAAAAGAATATGACTTTAAGGACTTAACAACATCACTTCAGTTACACCAACATCTCTGACACATCAGCACTAAGGGAACACTGAATGACCTGCTGGTTTTGTCCATAAAACTACTCGTCTAAGATGACCACAAAGTAAAAGATCTCTCAGCAACATTATGCAACATTTTAGGCACTGTTGCCCCGATCAGGTCAGTGAGCTGGGATGTTTTATTCTAAACATGAACTACTGTTACAGCAACACACATGGACTACATGCCCCACACAACAAACACATGCCTGCTCCTCTCGTTAGCTGAAATGAACTGCTGGCATATTGGTTTTATATCTGTACTGTCCAGTCTCTCCTGGTGGACATGGCATCACATTATTCATGGTTACATACAATTTTAGACTGATGTGGGCCAAGCCTAGCGCCTACTTGCCAACCTTGAGACCTCAGAGTTAGGGAGACATTCAAAGGGGCTGGGGAGGGGGGTATACATGTACATACATATATACAAAAAACTTTTTACAGGGTTTATTTATCGGATAAAATAAGTTAAATGTCACCGTTATTATTGTCCGGCCAGAAACAGGCCGGGGGTGTCCTTTGTGGTCTAAGTGGGCCGGGTCCTCCGAAAGCCGGGTAGACCGGAAATGAGCGACTGTGAAATTGGACGGTGTAGCCTTCAGAATTACGTCACCTGCCATCTCCTCCTTGCTGTCTAAAATATAACCGGACACTGATGTAGATGTTCTCACACAGCAGTTTATTCAGCTGTGTGAGAACCCCGGAGGAATCCTCCCGAGGGATTAATAAAGTTTTATTTAATCTAATTTAATCTAATAACTTTAATCTCAGCCAAACCGATTTACTCACCAACAAATAAAACACAACTAAAGCACTGAAAAAGGCCAAACAATAACATATTTACGTTGTTTGACGTTTACACAGCTACATTCTCGCCTGAAAATGTGTTAAAAGTTTATTTTACGACCCAGAAAGATTAATAAGAGTAATCCGGTCGTGAAGTCTGACGTCACCTAAACTCCGCTGCAGGTCCATATATCAAACGATCACTATGGCATTACTGAGAGTTGAAAACTGTCTAAAGTCTTTCATCTTTAATAAAATGATCAGCGTTCTGCTCTACCAGGTGTAAGAATTGAGTTTAACATCCAGGCATCCATGAAAACGGAATTTATGACATTCAACGGAGTTAGAAGTTAGCAGGGAGTTAGCTCGCTAGCTTCCATCTAAATACAATATAGCATGTCCTGACTGCGGGGTTTTGGAAACAAATTAAAACATACAGCTCTGTTATCACTTCCAGCATAAATGAAGACAGGAAACTAAACAGCAGTGACGTTTGTAGGGTTACTGAAGTTGGGCTAGCTGGTATATAATGATGTGCTACGTGACCGCTAGCGACACAGCTATGTTAGCATAATATAAACAAGCTAACTTTTTTTCCACTGGATAAAAGTTAACGTGAGTGTTCTCGGTGGTCAGGAACAAATGTAATCGCATGGCAGGATGCTGTAAACGGACCAAACTTCAGCCAGGAGAACAAATGAGATAATCCATCCACATATTAGTCATTCATATACTGCTGCATGGGCTGGGCTGTAGTTACATCCTAAGGTTTTAAAAACTGGCCTAATCACATTGGCCATATTTGTCACATGAGGTAGGACTCCAGTAGAGACCGTAATTTAACTCTTTCTGCTCCGCTGGCTGAATGAGACGCTGACAGATCGTTTTTTTCTTACTATTGGGTTTGTTTTTCTTTACTCGAAGAGATCAAATTATTGGTGGGGACAATTCAATAATCGCTGGATGTTGGTGGGGACACGTCCCTTCCGTCCATGCCAAATCTACGCCCTTGCCTGAAAGTGTGGGCTTGGCATGGCTGAGCACAGGAAAGCTAAACGAGGGCCGACAGACAGACTGGTGTGGAAAAGCGTGTCTACAGTCAGCAACAGAGAAATGAATGCAAACATAATCAGAGCACGAGCCTCCAAACACAGAGCCAATAAAGCCCGATGTTCTGTGAACCTGTCCCCAAAACTCTCACCTCCATTTTAATCACAGCAGCTTCTTCAGCGAGCAGCAGCAGGAAGCATTTTAATTTTCCATTCCAGTTATCTTTACAATCACCGCGTGTCACACCTGAGTACAGGCTATCTAGTATGAGCAGCTTTCATACTGTTGCTGAGTTATTTCCACACGTATATTCTGTGTAATTACAGCAGAGACGCTGTGTAATTACTGTCTGCTCTCAATGATGCTGGAGGGAGCGAGGATGGAAATTAAACTTGCTGAAAAAAGACTCGACTAAAACTTCACAACTTCAGCCAGACGCTCTCACACTATTCATCACCGTGTCCATGAACGAATCGCTGAAATCAGTATGTTTCTGACTGCTCCTTACTTTTACTCCCTACATTTTAAAAACACTCTCGTTACTTTAGGTGTGACGTATCTGAGTCACAGTGAGGCAGCGCTGTTCGTGTACGAATCACAAGGAGACGTCGCGTCAAAGACGTCACAGAGAGTTGACTTTGTCTCGGCCCAACACCTGAGCGACTGTTTGCGTCAGCGTGGAGCTGACCCTACAGAAGAGGAGCGAGCACAAAGGGAGCAACGTTTTTAAGTGTTTCTGTCAGCTCAACAATCCTCAGCAAACACACAAACTGTGTGCGCGCAGTTTGTCTCATGTTGTGAATCAAACTGATGGAGACTAACTGTGATATTTAAAGACTGCATGAAAACCCTCTGCAGGTTAGTGCAGGATAAACAGGTTAGCTTGCTGCACAGTGGCCTGGTTTCATGGTCACAGGAAGCTTAC